>NW_017167384.1:141589-209122 GCF_001652005.2 Ceratina calcarata | reverse complement strand
TGTTTATTATTAGCAATGTTCTTCCGACGTCTGATTTCTTTTTAAAAAATGCGTTTCTAAAGTGCATAAACTTTTGGGATTGACTGTATAGCCAATACATCCTTAAATGTCAGACTGTCGATGTTATACATTCGAGAAATATTCATAACACTTATACTGCAAAGTAAAAATTTAATTTTTGCACGTGTGCATGCCAAATTGGTTGATAATCGTTTCGGCTAGCTCTACGTAGACGTAGACGGTAAAAGTATAATCAGGCTCGAAGTAGGTAGACTTCAAACTAACCGGATCGATATGCCACTCTCGCTTTCTCATTTTCCCGATACATACACCGCGTCGTATTTATAATACCCGGTAAAAGTTTCAACATCCTACGTTGAGCATTAAATAATTCATTACACGTTGGTGTTCGATTAATTAAAACAAATACATCGCATATTTTAGTCAACATATCTTTCCATAAATGTATATTACATTCTAAAATGAAGCGCTGTATCGAATAGATCTATAGAAACGATCGTTTTTATTTTGTCTTCATACATAACACATCAAAACATAAAATACGCTACGCAAACAATGTTCGCAAAGTTCAATTTAATTGCAATTATGAGTTGCTGCGTTTAACATCGAAAATAGATAGGTCGGTAATCAAGAAACTTATAAATTCTTCCGTCGGTAGTATTTTAAATAAATAAAATTGTCAACCAATATTATTTTCATACGTTTTCAATTACACATTTCGTCGATTATTGGTCACATAAAAAACTAGATGAATTTTTAACTAGACGAACAGTAACTAAATAATCTATTGCATCGTACTGTTAAAAAAGCGTTGGTTTCGAGAAGATGCCGAGGTTCGGCACGCGAAGGGCATTAAATTCTTAGTTTTCGTCACCCGATTTCATAACTCTAGTTTTTTTGGATGAAAAAACCAAGGCCATAACAGCAATTATGAAACCCACGTAAGATGATTCGTAATACTAGAAAATAAACCTGTAAACAAGCTTGCAGCACCGCGATTCGCGCCGCGTGCAGACGCGCCCGGTTTAGATAAATCAATTTCGCGTACAAAATATGAATTACAATGTAAATGTAAAAAGATACAACATACACAGCAAGATGTAAACGAATCTATAACAAAGATGGCGGAACGAATTTTGGCAGATCGCTGATGCCCAATTATCTTTACAGTTCCCGTCGGAACGTACCGGCCGGAGGACAACAAGTACATAAAGAAGTTGGAACAACTTACCTCGGTACTCATACACAATTTTCTATATCCATTAGAGATTAAAAATTTTCAACCACAAGAAAAATATTGGAGCAATGGCCGATTCCACAACTCACGAGAAGCAGAAAACTCGATGGCTCCGGATTGTCGCTCGTGTGGCGCCATCGCACGTTTTACGACCCACACGAGAATTACGCACGTGAGCATGGGTCTAAAGCAAAGACAAACCACGTCTCCACGGGAAAAGATCAAAGGTATCTATGAATCCAGAAGTTAGGGATCGTTCAACGGTTATTTCTATCATGCTTTAAATAAGAAACAGCTTTATTTAATGTATCTCAAGTTATAATACTTCGCGTACAAACATATATAACCGACACCCCCTCATCAGACTTTAGCAATCTCGCAAGACACATCATTCGGCTCCCATGTATCATTACGTACAGGTTTTACGCATATCCTAGCGTAATTATACTTATGTAAACGTTCAGGATTTACGACAAGACAATTGCTTATTGATTTACAATAGAACTTGATGTCGGACGGTAGAATCATGATATGCGGCTGCTTAGGGAAGCACCCGTATTCTTTCCAAAGAGTTATATCAAAAGGTAATCCCTTAAAATAAGGGTACATCGGATAGAATGAAGCTTGAGATAACAAATGGTCAGCTAAACGGCTGATTCTATCGGTTGCAGACTGGAACCTAAAAAATTGTACATTGAAACACAGCATATTATATCGCGTTACGATACTACTTACGAAAGTTCCTTTAATCCGAAATGTTTAAGGCTATCGACGGATGTAATTCCTATGTGCAAACCATTGATATTTATTATGCAAGGGTCTGGCATACAATGAACGATTGTAGAAGTCGGCCCGACTTTATTACTGTTAAGAACAAATTCCGGTGTCGGAAAAACCGAATCGTGATGCGCGTCTCGATAGGAAGGTACCAGAATAACTCTTGTAAATTTTCTAAATATTAATCATTTTTAGTAACAATTTATATTCCCATCGATGCTTAAAATAATTCGTGAACAGCATACCCTTGCAAATAGTGTAAAATTTTCGACAGAAGTTTGTGAAAGAAATCTCCAAACGTGTCGCTTAAATCCCTAATGTTGGGGTGATCCACTTCCATGAAAGGACCGATCAGTACCAATACATCGGGCTCATCTTCCGCAACGCGTTCCATAAAATCCCATAAAGGTTGATAATTCAAATCACTGATAGATGTGAACGGACCAGCAGCGACGTATATCTTGATATCTTTGCACAACTTCGGTGCATCGAATAATCGTACGTGCCCTTTTGTAAATAACTGCGTTGCCGTTAAAACGCCTTTTGTATTAAGAATACCCTCTACCCCGATTATCTGTCCCGGGAATATTGCATACGATTTGAGCCTATCGAAATTCATGCGTACGACCGTAGACTTGGTGTTACCCTTAAATGGCTCACAACCTTCCAACAGAATGATTTTCTTATGAGTGCCTTTCTCGGCCTTTAGGAATATTCTCCCGTACGTCCTAAACAGTGTGGCAGGCCTTGCCATTATATTTTCTACGGAATGGACATCGGAATCTTCGGGTTCCGTGCGTTTCCAAATTTCGCACAGACGCCGCCCGAAAGTTTCGCACCTTTCTACCATTAGTTGTCTTTGTCTATCAAGCATTTCATACATGTATTGTACATTATGAGGCACGAGAGGTACATCGGCTTTAAGGATCGATAATTCTTCATTTTCCTTCTTCCATTTATCAACTTTCAGCCCGAAACTCAAAAGAATCTTTCCCCGAACAGTTATGCTTGGAGCGCGATTAGGTATATTTCTATAAAAATGATTGCAACTTGCAATGATTAGATACACGTATAAGTAATTATATACAATCGGACATTTTCTTACGGTGATGGCTCATAAGTCGACGCTGTAAAGTCTCGGTCCACTGCCCGCAGTTTATTACCATTTTCTGTCTCCTGTGACAGACTCCTTGCCCTTTTACTCGACGTCGACGTTGTTTGCTTTAAAGAAATAATATAAATTCATGTAATAAAGATTAAAAAAAACTAATATAAACTCATGTAATAAAGATTAAAAAAAATAATGAAATCCTAAAAGTGAAATAAAATGAAAAATTTATTCGTATATAATTTGCATAACAAGCAACCGTAGACGAGTATGTATCTAGTCACGAACTAAACTGAAACGTGCACCACATTCATACTCGTCTATGGAATTAGCTGCTGTAGACTGTGCAAACGAGCTTTCCTTCCGAGAAAATTGCTCGTCTGCATCGAGAATTTTCTGCCTGTCGATCAATTCGCTATACAATTATATTACGTATACGTGGCAAAACTCATTCCGTAGTCGCTACGAAGCTTCGATGTCTACACCCAAACGTGCTTAATGAGTGTGGATCTAGTCACAATTCGATCGTACTATGTGCACTAGACCTTCACTCATTTGGCAAATTCAGGAATCTCGTTTCCTTCCATCTCCCCGTGCCCTCTTCCTTCGCACGATGCATTGTAAAACATATCGTGCGTACTTGGGAATTAAAATGCTTAACGAATATACCAGCGAAATAAAGAAAATTTCACAGTAAAAGCCGATTTTAAGCTGATAATGCGCTACAATAATGGAAAATAGTTATAACGCAGCCTATTGTCCGGGAATCATCATAACGAGACGGGTTAATTGTTATTAACCTGATCGTTCTCGGCACGTACTTTTATTACATATCGTTTCGATCAAGTTCAGACTATTTCTTGCAGTTAGCGTCCGATGCTCCTACATCGCATTAAAATTAGATTTTCCTCGTGAGAACCGGTTTTCACGTCTCTCCAATTTTTCGATACGAGCGATACGATCTTCCGATAATAAATTCAGTCGTTTTCAAGAGATAAGGTATAGAACATTATTTACAATTATATGAAGAACATGAAGAAGAGACGCGAACGGGAAAATTTATGTGAACGATACTTGTTGTACCAGATCATGTGAAACTTTGGGTCGATCACCGAGCTATCCTCTTTCCCCTTCTTCCCAGCCGAGTACACACGGAGCCAGAAGCCTATTTCTCCTCCCATCCCTCCCTTCACAAACTACATAACCGCCCCTGGCAATCTTTCGCCCCACTGTTCACAGAGATACCGTGGGAAATAACAAGAAGCTTTTACCAGATACAGTTGTAACATGCTCAGACTTGTTCATTCGTTTCTTAATGTAATGCAACGCCTTGAGTTTCGTTCATTTTTTTAAGTACAAGAAAACGCTTGAATTTCTTCCTCAGTCCACGCGTAAGAACGTCGAGAAACGAGAAATTGGAGCAAAGAGAGGAAGGAGATCGGGCTGTCAGTTACTGGTCAATTGCACTTAATTGGTAGATACGAGCAACTCCCTAAGGAACCGATCTTTCAACTAAGCACCGCTTAAGAAAACTAAAACTGTACTATAATTTACATGCGTTTAGTGTTACTACACTAGACATATTATGCGTTCACACGTATCTCGCGTACTCTTGCATGTGTACCGCGTGTAAAGAAAGAAGTCATTGTATAATACCTCTGCTACGTAGAATAATCGCCTGATTGTGTGAAATGTTCAAAAGATTCGAATGGAACGATACCCGAGGCAGGTACGCGATATAGTTGTAGCAACAGGTTGTAACGACGCGACGCTCCGAACTTTCAACGAACGGTCGACGACATTCGCGTGCACGCAGACGATTATAACCGATCATTTTCCGTTTTTCACGTAGAATACTATTTTTCTTACGTACAGCGATGCAACATGCTCGTTCAGTTCTGTATCAGTGGGAGAAAGGTTATCCGTGAACTTTCTCAATATTGGCAAATACATTTATCGCGCATTTCTTACAACGATAAGTTCGAACAAGCTGATGCAAAGCGATGAGTCTGGCACGTCTTCGTAACACGTAGCACAGAATCCGATTGCGCAAAGAATAATAGGAAAAGCAAAGGAAAACCGAAATGAATCATAGGAGTGAGAGTAACGGCGGTAGGTAGCAATAGCAACAGGTCGTTGTGACGCGGAACGTTGTACGATTGGCGGAATGACTTTCGAGTATGAAATCTACTCAAACCGAATTCCGTAATGGCTGACGCTTTACTCGACCGTTTCAACGTGTAGTACACGTTTTACACTTCCCCCCTAGTACCATTTAACACAGATTTTCAGCCCGCATCACAAACAGTGAATTTTACATTCAATTTATAGCTTACGTAAACTATAAAGTCCACAAGCAGCCGGCAAAATGTACACTAAATAACACACTCCGACCCCGCGTGACGCGCTGACAGGCAAACGATGGCGTCTCGATTCGACGCCATCGAGATATTTCATCGTATCCGACGATTTTTTCAAAATACGAACCGTAATCGTTTCGTCTACGAGCGAAACGAACTCGTGGCCAAACCATCTCGGTGAAACTTGACGATTGTACGGCGAAACTGCGCGGAGCGAGTAACGCTTTGTTCGGAATATCGTGTAAACGCGCGCATCGGAATGATAATGGAGCCTGGGTCCTTGAAAACTGAAATCGTACCCTTTGAAGAAATCTGGTCAACTCTCTTAGATGGAACGAAAACCCCTCTCCTCTCGATACGAGAAGGTACACTGTCCTTTTTCTACCAATAGGAGTGAATCGAATATTCCCTTCCACGGTACAGTGTCCTTTGTGGGAGACGGGGAACGAAAGAAGAGGGGATAATGGCGGCGATCTACCTGGACGATTTTTCTGGCGGGAATTACGGTGCTGCAACGAGATCCTACAACGCCGCATCACTTAGGTACAAGAAACCACCTGCCGGGAAATGCCAGCGGAGGCTTCACTCGTAACTTTTACTACAGTAAACGTTTCGTATTAGTATTTAGCATGAATATTTCATCCTACGATATACGACCGAGTTTGCTGAAACCGCGATCTCTTAATAAAGATTGCAGAGAAAGCGAAATATGATTCTTACTTAATCTGAAGCAGTATATAATATATTATACGATTTAATGCTATTGTTGGCTCACGTCTTTAAACAAATATATACATTTAACTCACGTAGTTAGCAACTGAAACGGTCATAATAATATGAGCTTCAGTTCTCATCTATCTTTCCTATGATTTTGTGAAGTACGATTCGAAAACACTATACGAAGAATAAGAATCTCAGGTAGAAACCTTACGTCATTGCTACCTTACTACGGACCATAGATCGAGCATAAAGAATGTGAGACAGCGTTGCCAGAACGGCGTAAATCATTCCAATTCCAAGGTTAAGGTTTAACACTGAAAATCTGCCGTTTCCAAGTACTATATCACTTTCTCAATGACTAGATTCATCTAATATTTGTTGTTTTACTTCGTATTGCATGCAACTAGTCGACGGATATTCTTTATGAAGAATAAATAAGTAGGTGTATGTATGTATTTTGGATAGTTTCACAAATCTGGCAACAGTGTCTAAACCCATTACAGGGGTAGAGACCTTTTCTCTTGAAAGAAAGAATAAGGGGACCGAGCTGCTTTTCAAATCGTAAAAGTAGCCTGCTCGTATTCTAGCTATACAGGTATACTTCGGTGAAAAATGCAGCCTTAGCATTTCGTTTTAATCTACGAACTGCACGTCTCACTTAGATATTTTTAATCCTAAATGATTTTCTTAAACATAAACGCTAATATACGAATAAATTTTTGTACTCGTTATGCATGCACACAATAATTAAAACAGGAAACAAAAAACCTGTACAATTGAAACAGGAGCTTACCTTTAACGAAGAGTCTTGTGGATTTTCATACATGTCCAAAACATTGTTACTACAATTCCATACATTATGCACATGTAAGGATAATATAAGCTAGTTTAAAACGATTAAAATTTGATTTCAGTAAGAAGATGCAAAAGGATACAAAAGATCATTTTCCTCGTCGTTTATCGACATTGTTTTTATCGCTTCTCGTATAGAATTATTTTTGTTTTTATTGAATATTACATCTTCGAACTTGATCAGCTCGTTTATTGTTGGAGTGACATTTATGAAGTACTTTTTTGTATATGATAACCAAGATTGTACAAAATTCTCTTCGGTTATATCGTGGGCAACACAAATCTGAAGACCTGATTGAAAAAATTTTCTTCAAGAATCAGTCGATCAGTTGATGAATGTTAAGATAAGGTTATAACACAAAAGAGTCGTATTATTAGTTAGAAATCAGGATTTTCGCTTTGCTCCAATTACGTATTATTAAATGACTTACACTTGTCTAACGCGTATTTATCTACGACCGAAATATCACAGTCTAGGTTGATAAAATGATAAATTAAACTCTCTTCGGACACCATTTTACCGAATTGTACTTGACTGTACTGCGTTCTTCACGTGTTTCCCGCCAATTCGATCGTACGAACATGCGCGTTTGCACGTTACATATTTCGTTAGCATTTCGAATTACAGCGATCGGAGGAAATTTATGTATGTACCTTTCTCTATAATCGGGAAAACAATAAATAATCAATGTCGTTTAATCGGAGGTATAATATTTATGAACGTATATAATATATATATTACATTATGCGTAGAAAAAAATATATAACGAATGTTTCTGAGGTTACTTATTGTTGGATGTATATGTGTTTAATTATATTAAAGCGGGAAATGTTGTTTATCTTGTTCCCAAAGTTCAATGAGAGTTTTGGAAATTTCTGTAGAAGGAAATCTGTCTACCCAAGACTGAATCAATTCAGCAAAATTGGGTTCATAGTTCTTCAGTTGCACCTCGTTCTTATCTACAATAAATAAATTAATATAATTGTCATTTTTGTAACAAATATACGTAATTCTTTAAATACGAACCATTTACAAACGTGTTAGCCTGCACAAATATTTTTCGGGGTTCTTTATGAGCCAAAACTATGTCCCTCCAACGAGCCCATGGATACGGCCCCGTTTCAGGTACATCGCTGTATCTTTCGAACATTTCTGTAGCTGCTTCGACATCGCCTGTGCTTTTGTAAACTTGCAATTTAGTTAAGAAGTCCCCGATCGCTTTTTTCCCTACTGTTGAAATTTTCGTTCTATCAACGGTTAGTAGCAGATTCTTTCTGGGCTCAGATTCGATTACGTTAACGAAACCATCGCCAGCCTCCAAACAAACTCTGAGCAAAACGTATCTCGCTTGCGAATGAGATTGTAACCATTTTTTAGTCGATGGTTGATACATTTCTAAAGCCTTTGCACAGCCAACCCACATTAGGACCAACCAGTTCACGTATATTATATCATCTGCCTTTGAGCCCTCGTGACCAAATATTTTGAGTATATCCTTCTCTAGAACTAAATACAAGCCGACTGCTTCTGCTCTGCATTCCTCATACGCCGAACCCAGAGGACCGAACTTTGAATCATACGTTTCACCAGGTAGAAAGAATTTATCTACTGGTTTACCAGTTAGCGGATTTTTTACTTCTCCCTTGTTGAAATTATACGAGCCATCCTCGAGTTGCCTCAATAGTTTACCTGTCCCATGACCAAGAAGCTCGTGGCAACTAACTTGCACGTCGAAACCATCTAATCTATAAGTGTTCATAAAAATTTGATCTTGTTCGGATAAAAACGGTATCACCTTCAATTTCATGCTTGCTGGGATTACGTTGCCCAAGGAAACGTTCTTAAATCCTTCCGATTGCCTAATTTCATCGTAATTAGGGATATTGATACCACTGGGAATATCGGATCCTGCAAATGTTAGAACGTCTAACGATGTAAAGTCGGGTTTTAGAAATTTATCTTTCTCAAAATCTTCACCCCAAGGGAGTTTGCTTATAAATTTCTCTGCATTGCTCACTAATGCAGCAAATTTCTTCGATACTTCTTTATTCACCATAGCGACGAATCCTTCGAATTCGCCTCTCTGACCCGCTGGATCTCTGTACGTTTCAATGAAACCTATGTAAGTTTCAATAACAGGACTTCTATCCTTAATCCAAAAACGCGAACCGTCCTTATGATCCTGCAAGGATCCTTTACTAAAACTATCTATATATTTGTTTAACATATTCTTTTGATTCTCATTCGCTGCGTACTCTTTCGCTTTTTCAAGATTATCAACAACCGGAATCAGTAGTTTGCTGTAATCTCCTCTTGTAATTTTGAACTTAGCATTCTTAAATACTTCTTCTGATAATGTGATATCAGGATCATCATCAGTCTTCACTGAAGCTAATCTAATTTCGTATACATCCATATTATCTCCTTTATTTGTCGTTTTAAAACATCTTGCATTGTAAGATTCCAGCCCTTTGCTTTGCATAAAATTGTTCACTAACTGTGCATCTTTTTCTGTACAGTTGGCAGAAAAATAAGTTGTAATTCCCTTCTCGCCTAATCCTAAAGATTTCAATTTTCCCTCTAAGGAATACATTATATCCTTAATTTTGTTCCAAATCACATTAGCAGTTTCGGAATCATTTTTATATGCCTTCGAAACTTTTACAACAGCTTCAAATTTATCTTTGGGCAAGTTAGGAATTATTTTAGTGTCTCCAAAGGCCTTGTAATTACCTGCATTTGCAAAGATTCCGCAAGTGTATACTAAAAATGCCTGGAGGTATAAAATAATGTTAATTTCATTGTTATTCTTAGAGAAAGAAAACAGTTAAGTTTACTGTAATTCAGCTTACTGTAAATTGATCTTCATTAAGGCCAGCATTCAGAGCAGACTGTTTCAATTCATCCACAGTTTCAGATACGAAAATTTTATGTAGAAGGGCGAATATTAATGGTGATTCAGAAGAAGTTTGTAGAGTTACAATAAGACCACCGTTCCAAGCAGCTTGGCTTAGATAATGAGCATACAATTTCTCCTTCTCTGTCAATGCACGAAATGCAGTATCGCAATCTAAGTAAGCTACTGGTTGGTCATTTGGTAAAATATGCTGCGAAGTGTTTTCACTCATTGTCGTCGACGATGCTCTCACACTGAAATACAATCAATTTCACGTGTAAACTTACGTACGTGCATACGTATACGTGGCATGTATGTAAGTACAGTTAACAAATCGCGCAGTAATTTAATGCTTAACAAATAAGCGAATATAAAGTTAAGAATAATCTTGGTACTTTATAAATATTGATATCCTAAAACGCCCGATGAATTAACCACGAATGATAATCATGTGGACATCAGGATTCCTGAACACTGTGCGCTATAAAATCAAGTCATTTGACGTCTGACACATAACTATAACTCACCTCGAAAGGAAATTTTTTTTTAAATTCTTGCTTACTTGATCTGCACAAAAAACTGCAGACCCAACACTCCTTTTCTTCAAATTAATATTAAAAGAGTAATGGCGTAAGAATCGTAGCGGCGCAGCTTTCGAAATACTCCGTTGTAAACAAAATGGATTTACGTGAAAAATAAACATTGCACTTTGCGATAAGGGTGAATGGTATTTGTAATTGTATTTATTCAATCAAACGATTTATGATACCCAATGAATTTTTTACATGTTACTGTATTATGTAATTCGTTAAGATTCACCTGAACAATTCTGTCTTCTCAATACAATACATCCCATAGATCGTCTAGTTAAAAGATTATCTATAGATAAATAATATATGTCGTTTAATAAATCGATGATGTGAATAATAAATAAATATTCGCAAGTTATTTGCAAAAATATATTTTCTATGAAAGTACAAATTTGTCTTTAAATGTACAAAACAAAATTAAATGGATATGTGTAATTTCATACATTTATTGAAACAATTATTACTTAAATCACATTTATTCTGTATTTAAAAGAAAATGTCATGTATTCTTAAAATATAAGTGGGAATTCATTATTCGTAAGGCACATTCTTGAATAGTTTATGTCAGTATAAACAGTATATTACTATTCCTTAACATCCCCAATACCATCTCCATTTATTGCAAACATTGCCTCACTTTCAGGCAGGCAGGGTGAGTCATAAATTTTACATATCCTAGTTTCTCTTCTACCTTTGCGTAAATATAATCTTGTAGTACTGGAATGTGCTAAAATGTGACCGCCAATTGGTTTTTTCGTGTCACCACCAAACATACTAGCAGCACCATCAACTTGTGCGACAACTTGATTAGTGATAACAACTGCAACACCGTGTTCATCAGCTACCCTAAGTAGCATTCTGAGGAATTTATTTAAATGTGTCTGTCTGGCAGCTAATTCTCCTCTTCCATTGTATTCAGATCTGTACAAACCAGTTGCACTATCTACTATTAACAATGCATATCTAGATTCAGCCATCATGGCACTAGCCTGAACCACCAGTTTAGTTTGATGATCTGTATTATAAGCCCTGGCACAGGCTACATTATCCAGTACACTATCCCCTTTAATTTTGTATCTCTCTGCTACTGCAATTAATCTTTCCGGCCTGAAAGTTCCTTCTGTGTCTATGTATAAACACTTGCCTTCTGCACCTCCCATGTCTATAGGTAATTGGCAATTGACAGCAAGTGTATGGCATATTTGGGTCTTTCCAGAGGCAAATTCACCAAATATCTCTGTGATAGACCCAGTCTCTATACCACCTCCCAATAATCTATCCATCTCAGTGGAGCCAGTTGATATAAAAACTATGTTCAATCTTATTTGATGAATTTCATTAGCACTTTTAAATCCCATCACAACTAGTTTACTAGCTTCTTGTAAAATTTTGTCTGCTTTGGCTTCACTGATACCCTTGATAGTAAGCAGACATTTCTTAGTGGCATAAGCAACAGATTCGATGGTGTAATAACCAGCTTCTTCCAGTTTCTTTATATCTCCTGCAGTTATACCATTTCCCTGAATAAAAAAGTATATGCATTGTAATTCATATAAATAATATTTGACAATATTATAGATGATGTTGTACGATCAACTCACTTCGAGAGTTTTTATTAACCTCACGTGGTTTTGTTCTTCTACTTCTTCATTTTCTTCAAGCTGAACTGTGGGTGGTAAAGCCGACATTTCGAAACTAATGTAATCGAGAAACTTTTTCCGTACGCAGTAGATTCATCGACTGTAACTGTCAACTTTAAGTAGGAACTTATCTTAGCGCCAAAATGTATAGATACATATATATGTCATATATCTATGGATATAACGTCGAGAACACGTTAATCAAACTGTATAACATATTTCTATCAAAGAAGTTATTCCATACAGATAGAATGTTCGCTGGTTAATTAATAAATTGAAACGATGAAAGGATTGAATAAATAAAGGAAAGCAAGTAAAATAAACTATGTATACATTAAAATATATATCTCATGTAAGACTACACCTATGTGAATGTGCCGCGATTTGTCTATGTGTATGTCGATTCAAAGTCCAAAATTCAATGAGTTGTGTGATACACTCATCCCTGAAAAGTTTTCAAAGGGGAGCCGTTACTTGACCATTAACGTATACTTTCATGCGCGATTCTTTCTTGTCGGGACGTCGTCGTCGTCGAATTAGCAATAACGATAGCAGATTATTATACTATACCGAAGATGACAATGGCGACTTTTCATAAGAAGCACTTCCGTTCATCGTCAAACGTAACAATAAGCGCTGTGTTTTTCGATTTGGACAATACTCTCATCGAAACTAGAAAGGGCGATAATCAAACATGTCGAAAGGTACGCTAAGATTTATATTAACGTTCGGAGGAGTATGCATTAACTATCGGAGTGTAAGAATTTGTATATATAAGTATACATGTGTGTGTGTGCGCGCGTGTTTCTTCCTGAAGATTTGTGGACAAGATTGCTATTAGCTCAGTCTACACTAGTTGTCATTTTATCTTTTATACCAACAACTTTTTCTCCTGGAGAATACGTGAAAAACAATTGTTAATTAACCGTCGATCAGATACAAAATGTTCATGGATCACGTGCTAAAAGGTCACACGTGTTGGCATGTCGTATTTTAAGTATTTCCGAAGTATGTATGTGTATAAAGAGGTGGTACAGCGAATAGTGCATTTACCCTCTAATTTCGTTTGAATACGAAGATCGCACGAGAATAGAATCTTCTGTGTAATACGAGCCGACTCCCTGATATAGAGCTTTCTCTTGGGCGGTTATTTTTAACCGATCCTACTGTACTGTCCAGACGCTCGGTGTAACGTAGAAAAAGCGTACAACCACGGTACTGAAGGTTTTCACGATCTAGAGATACCAATCGACTGCACAGTACAATTTTGTTCAAAGTATTCGTAAGTAATTTTTACACGATAACGATCACCTTTGAATAATTTTGAAAGTAACGAAGACTATCAATTTTCAGATTGTTCTGAACAGTCTTTAACATTGTCCCGTTCGATACAATAATTGATATTAACGATCGACATTTTAGCAACAGAAATATCAACGATATTCCTAATTTAGCACAACTGAGTAATTCATATTTGCTGGCTGACACAAGTACGTATTTACTGCTTTCACGAAACGAGCAGCCGTGATGGTATAACTTTATTTTTGTCCTGCTAAGTGAGTGTGTCAAAGGGCAAGGCTAGTTTTAAGGAGTTTGCTCTGGGAGGACTGCCAGTTGGCTTTTGGCTGTGACAGATGAAAGTTGCTTAGCTTCTGTGAAAACCAACTGGATACTCCTTAATGCAAATAATATGTTTGAATCGTCTGTGTGCCAGATTTGAGAAACTGTCAGCTTAATAAGAGTACCAATAAAGTTGAAATACAAAGGAAGCTAAAATTATAACGAAGCAATCATGACTACCTCAGATAATGTGAAGAAGTGTGTGGCCATTTTGAAGTCTGCTGAGTCAGACTCAGAGAAGTTCGCCGCCTTGTTTATGGTCACAAAATTGGTGAATGCCAAAGATTGTACACCAGTGGATAAAAGAATGCTGTTCGAAGCTACAGGAACCAAGTTCCTAAAGAAATTGTTATGCTCGAAGGACAACGCCGTGGACTGCCCTCCACAAGTATACAAGTCTGTCGCACTATCTATACTCTCTGCGTTTTGTGGAGAGCCAGAATTAGCTTCTCATCCTGATATGATTACTCATGTACCTGCGCTACTTGAAATCGTATCTGAAGGGGACGAGGACGCGGACAGCGATATGTTGATTACTGTTAGCGAGGCATATACGTGCTTGAAGCACATTGCTGATTACCCTCCAGGGAAGGAAGCTTTGATCCAGCAGAATGCTATTTCCAAGATGTGTGAAATTTATTCGGAGAAAAGTTTTCAAACAGATCAGGCTTTAAACATATTGGTCACTCTTGCCAATCCGGAGGCATGGGATGCAACTGATGCCGCACCCTTCCACGCTATTATGAATAAAATCGCGTTAGACTTCGAAACGGATCATACGGAGAGAAAGTTTAATTTGTGCGTTATTTTAGAAGCTCTACTATTATCCTGTAGGAAGAAAATTATCAGCGAAACTGCTAAAGATGAATCTTGGCTAAGCAGCATTCACAAAGGTTTGTCCGATATTCTTGGATCGAAGATAGGCAAGAATCAGCGTGATTCAGCATTAGCTCTTGCTTCTACGATGATATCTTTATTGGGACCAGAGTGGGCTTTATCGAACAAAGAGAAGCCGAAAGTATTTTTCTTATTGCTGATTCACCTGGCGTCTATAGAAGTTCGAATGCAATTAGAAGGAAAGCAATTGAAAGCTGTGGTGGCTAATACAAATTTAATAACAGCTTGCTTCACCATCCTTGAAGTTTGTGTCGGGTACATCACCAGCGATCAAATAGATCTCGATCAGAAAGAGAAGCAGTCATTGTACACAGCTTTAAAGGGAGCTTTTGGCGCAGTACTAGGTCTATTAACTGCTGTATCTAAAATGAAAGAAGTGAAGGACCCCAGGGAGAGAATGTTTATTTGCGCCACGGTAAGAGTACTAGCAGCATGGCTCGCCCAAGAAACAACAGCTATGCGTTCGCAAGTTTGCGCGGTGCTGCCTTACATTCTGACGGTAGCCAATGATACGTTTTACGCGCATAGAAATAGGAAACTCGCGGAGAAGGCAAAGGCGAATGCTAAGGCCAAAGGTGACGAGGGAATGACCTCCGGAGAAGTTACGTACGATCCGGTAAGCGAGGTTGACTTATTGAGGCTTCTATTACCTGCGTTATGCCACTTGACCGTGGAAGAAGAAGCCAGAAAGATTTTACTTCAACACAAACAAGAGGAAGTCCTGTTTGAATGTTTATCTTACCATTGGACGATTGTGCATTATAAGAAACCGCCGGTACCGAAGGCAGAGAGATTGAAGGCGATAAAAGAGCAAGGAAAAGAAGAAGAAGTAGATCTCGAAGCTATCAAGGATTCGAGGCAGGCTATGGTCTATCTCTGCAACGTTTTGATGAACATCACTGTACTCGAAGCGAAATTAGTAGAGAAGTCATCGACGTTTATTTCTTTACTGAAATTCATTTTCAACAATCTCCCTGAACTCAAGCAAATTCCAGAGAATTTGGTGCTGCATGGTCATTTCGCAGTTCTAGGATTACTATTATTGAAGCAACAGGCGATGCACGTTAAAAAGAACGATTTTTCTATCTGTCGATATATTCAGGCTACGATAAGATTCTTATGGGATGCGTATATCATTGATGAGAGTAACGATCCAACCGAACTCGTGGTTGCCATTTCGTACAAGGAAAGATGGACGGAACTTATGGAACTGTGGTTTCTTGGAATGCAAACGATGGCTGCAGTGTTGAAGGTCATACCCTGGCTTTCGCAGTTCACGCTCGAGTCTGGTTGGGCAGAAGAGATTATTGAAACCCTGAAGAAAGTAAAGATAGGAAGTCTTGAACCGCATGTAAAATCTGCTTTTGAAGATCTTTTATGTCATTTAGTCCAAGCAGATGAAAATGTTGCTCCGGTTTTGAAGAAACGCGGAGCTTTGACCGTGTGTAGAAATCATCGTATGATGGAACTTGGAAAATATCTTTTCGGGGACTAGGACAATCTATTTGGTTTACATATGTTATTCAGTTGAATATTCGATCGATTACCTATGTATTTGTATGCCTATTTTCGAGTTTTGCAAAACAGCACGCAATAAATAAATATAAGTTAGATAGCACATCTCTGGAAATAGTTTTCTGGCAAGCGATGGACTTAACTAATATGTATTTACTGCTACTACGATATACTAAATAAGAGTGCTCTGTATCCAAATGTTAATACAATCTAGAGTGTATGTACATACTTAAAAAGTTGTTTCCGTGTAACGAAACAGTTTTGTAAAACGATACGTGATTTTATATTAAAGTGAAAATCGTTTTTCTAAACTAAAGTATCTACTGAATTATTTACCCATCTTTATAGCATAAAAAGAAGTTACTAATGACGCAATTCCATTGAATAACACGAGAATGATATTTTACGTTTTATTACGTCAATACGTGGCAAAATCATCTGGCAGCGATAAATATGAATGTGAACTAGCAACAAAAACTAGAGTGAAGCATCTAGGATTGGAATAAATAGTATAAGTTTCTTGTTGGCACAACTCATTCTGTTGTGATTACAGCAATGAACGCGGGTACCACTTCGAGTGTCCACTATTCGGCTCGAGTATTTCAATGAATCAATACATTTTCTAGGTAATCATCAAAAACTGAATTAAGTGACCTAAACTCCGTTTGAATCTTAAATCCTTCCTCCTATAAGCTTGGTTCAGACATTCAACTCCACATTCAACAAAGCATTTTTCTTGCCCTATTGCTATTAGGCATTTATCATTATTTTTCTCGATTATTATCAGAACGCAATACATCCACTTTCATGTCGGCAGACGTTTAAATCATGTTGAATGTGGAAATCAGTTTCATTCTCCTCTAGTGTGAACTTTGTATTTTGTTCAGTTTTATGTAATACCGCTTGATTTACACATCGTAGATTAAGCAAACGTATCTAACGATATGTATTCTGACTTTACTCAACAGTTGGCTGAGGAATTAACGCAAGAATATGGTATACCCGAAGACGTGTCTGTCAAGATTACGACAACGTACTTGAAACTCTTTAGAAAATGTCCTGACAACGTCACTCATACTCTGGATGTGTGGCGGATAACGTTATGGAGCAAAGCACTCGGAGAAAAATATTCGTATCTGGCGAAGAAAGTTTACGAACGATGGTTGTATCTGCGATACTATTATCTGATGCTGGCATCAGATGTAGTTTCAATGCTCCGACAAATGAGGCTGAAGTACCTGCTAGGTTTGATCACAAACGGACCTTCTAACGCTCAATGGGAGAAAATACGAAAACTTTCGCTGGAACAGTACTTCGACATCATCCTTGTGTCGGGAGACTTGGCATGGGAAAAACCGGAGAGAGAAATATTTCGAAAAGCGTGTCGGTTCTTAAACGTCAAACCAGACAAATGCATAATGGTTGGCGACAAATTGGAAACAGATATTCTCGGTACTTTACTTTTATCATTCATGCAATGTTTATACGAGGAATAAGAAATACTTTAATAGAGACTAATATCGTTTTTTCCTTAGGTGGAGTGAAGGCAGGGCTGGGAGCTACAATTTGGATCCCAATATCGGATAAGTCGTCCTTGTTAAGGGATGATCCACAGCCAGATTTTACTATAAGCCATATCACAGATCTTCTTAGTATTTTAAACAGAGGTCCTGATGCCCCGGAACTAGAAGATTCCTCGTCGAACGCGTCTGACGGCAGTTGATAAGAAAGGACGAACAAATTACTTTTTATAAGCTCTCTCGGAGTATGGTAGCTAATATCAATTTGTAGCGATCAAATTTTCATATAGACGTTTTAATCTGGGGTAAGTAAGCAGGAATTGTTAACTGCAAGGTGACAGTTCAAAAATATTTATCTTTATTTTGTATTTNAAATTTGTTTTATTTTTTTTTACACTCCAATTTTATAGAAGTTATGTATAAATTTATCATAAGCGAAGAATAATGCAATATTGCATTTCGATAAGAATAACGAGAAATAGGTGCTTTAATTTTCTAATCGATGTATAATGTATAGTATAATATATATGATATATGGATTAAATATAAAGATCTCTACAGACAGAGTCTTGAGTGCAACTACTGTAAAAATGAACAAACGTTTATACATTTAAATGTATGTAGTATGTACATAAAAATACGTATATATTTTAAATATGGGTACTATATGTACATATGTATGTATATGTTGTAATTATGTATGTACATCTGTAACATATATTTTTCCACTACATATTTTATCTCCGTTGAAACGAACGAGAATGTAACAGAATTGACAAAATGAAGGCAACGATCTATCACTTACGTATTTCTATAAATAAAAGGTGTAACAATAATTAATATACTTCTTTAACAATACTCTTTATAGACGAACGAATAAGAATCTAGATTTATAGATTTTTACTTATCTTCATAATTAAGTACAATCGAGTATCGAGTATAAAAATGGAGCGCGGTTAAACTAAGAGCTCTATTGTACTTATAATGTATGCGCGTATGTATATCTACCTTTTTATACTTGTAAATTTTGATGTTCCCGTGCTGTAACATCGTCGTTCGCGAAAATTCCTTCCTGTTCGTTCATTTTCTTCACTTCGTGCGACGTCATATGATTGCTTAATTCCATTTCGCTTTCATCGTTCGATTCCTCGTTTTTTCCAATCTAAGGTAATTCGTACAATTGATCAATAAATGATTAAATTCGTACAATGAGTATAAATAAAATATGACGATATAATTTGTTTAACGAACCAGTGACGGATGCACCTCGTCGCTTACAAGGACAATTTTTTTATAAATCTCATTCGCTTTCTCGGGGCTGATGTTGGCTTCTAATAACGACGTAAGCACATTTCTTTCGGTTACACGTATTTCGGGATTGGCATCGACTAATACGACCGCTCTATGCGAGTCAATTGACATTCGTCTCGCTTCATCCACTTGTTGATACTTGAGCTTCTCTAGTACTCTTTCGCTGTTCAAAGTTTTCGGCGGTGTCGGCGGTCGAAACTTACACGAAGTCCTCATATATTCGGAATACACGATATCTTCCAAGTCATCGTCGTCGTTCTCATCCGTCATGTTCAAAGCGATCTTTAATTGATAAATTTCGTACAGCATCCGATTCTAATTAGGAATACACAAATGTTAAACGATTGTTTTATGCAATTTAGATGGTAAGAAATATTGTTCTGACCATGTTCAAAGCCGCTCTATTTTTCTCGATATGTGTGCTGAACACTATCTGCAATTCCTCGTCCGTATACAGACCATTCAATATTATATCGCGCGTAATCTCGTATACAAATTTTACGTACTCCGTGTCGTCGGGCTGCGCGAATACTTTTTTAGCGTCGATCGAAGCGGCTACTTCGATTTCATGATCCTCGCTACTTTTTGACGTGTAAATCGGTGGCGATGAAAGACGATTTGTATCTTGCGATAAGGATTCAGAACTAGACTCATAGGACATCGAAATTTCTTCATATCTGCGTGTATATTTTTACATTGGCAAGGAACAGTGAAATCTATTGGTACCTATACGAGCCCGAGTTTAAATCGCAAAGCAAAATGTTCTACCTCACCTATCTTGAACTTTCATCGCGTTTCTCGTGTCCTGAGATTTGAATACTTTTCTACTGCTAGTGTTCGATTGCGTGTAGGGTCGCCGCGCGGTGCTTTTGCAATTTAACGAATACTGTTCGGAATTATTCGTTTTAAATGGACCTGGGCGAATCGCGGGACTACGCAATTTCGTTCGCGACGTCAAGTCGTAATCGTAATTACTGGAGAAATGTTTTTCTGCTTCACACGGATAACAATACTTTGAATCATAGTTCATTCTCAAGAAATCCTGTTAATAAATGTATACCTTTTATGAAATCGCACGAACCAGTTAGTAGTAACGATGTAATGTGATAATTGTATACCGCTGGATGATGTAAAGTATCGTATGCCAGTTTATCGATAAAATTGTTCGTACAAGAATCTGTCTGTACGTATCGTTGTTTGCAATTGGGTTTGCACAACTGCTTTTTCTTACGCATGTAGGCTCTGTTCCCAGCATCAACAACACACTTTGCCAGTAAAACGCGTCGTAAATGCGCGCTCATAGAATTATATATTGTTAATTGTTGAAAGTAATTTTGCCCATCCTGATTGTACGCTATGTTCAATGGAAATTTATAGGTTACAGACGAAACTTGTTAAATAAGAATGTCAGACGATTTGTAGGAGCGAAATTTCGATCGAACAATAAAACAATGTATTTTCCTTACCGGTACTCTTAAGATTAACTTCACGCATGTTACACTTCGTCATTTCTCCTACCTACACGTACAACGTGTTATACCTACGTAATATATTTGCGGTATGCTCGCTATTCCGGTTGCTAGATAAACATGAAGATCACAACATTAGTCTTTATGTTTTCAATGAGATATGCATGCTTCATTGTTCAATGGTACGAGGAAATTCGTGTAATTAGTTTTATTATCGATATACAGAATATACATTTAATTATAAGCAATTTTATTAACTAGAATTCAATAACTGAATGTGGAAAGAATTCTGTGGGTATATGTATGTCTTCGGGATGCTACCGCGTCCCTTGATTTCTCCTTACATCAATTTTACTATTCAATGCTGTCTTCGTCCTGTTTCTTCTTTTTCTTGTTTTTGTATGCCGTTGCTTCGGGATATTTCTCCGTGAGAAAACTCGAGATACTTCCATACTCGGCCAGTGATCTGATTACGACATCTTTCTGTCCTCTCTGACGTTCTTGCTTGCGCAGATGAATCAACCACGACGGTAATTTCGTGTAAAAAGGCACCCTCGGTTTTTTAGCTAGAGGAACTCTTCCGTTCATTATGTATAATTTGAAATCCAGATCCTCGCCCGGTGGAATTTCCTCAGAGCGTCGAGCTTTCGGCGGTGAAGCAAGAACCGTGGGAAAGTAATTATTTTCCTTTCTTATTTCAACCAGATGTAACTGTTTCTCGTTCGCCATTTGTTCGTGCGTTTTCTGTAAATGTTGCGATTAACATTATCAATGAAAAATTGGAGTACTTCCGGCAAAAAAACGGCGCTAAGGAACATACTTGTTGTAACAAACCAATGAAGAAAGCTTTAACAATATGATTAGTATTCATCGATCCTTCAACCTTAGCGTACATATCTTTTATACCGAGCGCCTCGCAACACGCTCGAAGTACACGATGGCATACCAGCCCGTAGCCCTTCTGCTTTTGTTTTACGAATATTTTCGTTCTACCAAATTGCGTGAAGAAATCATGAAGGACGGTATGATCGTTATATCTCTCGATGTGAATTAATCTTTGTCCAGCCCTGTTCTTAGCCGTGATTAGCCCTGATCTAAGTTCACGACTCGTGTTCCACGAGAACCCGGCTAATCCCTTTCCATTCCCAGTTATGACCATACACCGGGTACATTTCTTTCGACCCATATTACTCGACATAACAGACACATGTTTGGTATACAATATCCACGTTTCGAATCCCTCGAAAGCCTCTGATATTATACAAATTTATATTTCCTAGATCATACACGTAAATGATTGATATTAAACTGGAAAACTACGAACCGCCGTCGATGGGATCGGGAGGTCCAATCTTTCTACCACCTTGCATACCCCCGGACCAACCTCTTAACAGAGGATGAATTTTCATCTTCCGTCTTTTTGTGATCTGCCGTGGGCGATCGACTTCAATCTGCGGTAGCTCTTTCGGCATAAGGCGTCTTTGTTTAAGTACAAATTCTCCTTGTGAAACAGGAGCATTGAGCCCTGGAAATAAAATTGGTACTTTCCCACAGCCCAATTTTTTTCCCCTGTTCAAATCCTTCATTCTAGGTACAGCCTTTCCTCTGCCTCTCCTTTTCCCAGCATTACTGACACTAGTAACAGATTTCCACAAGTTGGTCGCTGATCCTGAATGGTAGAAATATTCTCGTAGTTAAAAGACAGAATTGATCAAACTCTAGCAAGTACGAAGAGAGTGTACCAAACGGGCTTACGTCTATTAAAAAAGTTGGTATGAGCTAGTTTTATATGCTGGTCCAATGGAACTCGTGATGTTAATAAAGTTGTAGCTAAAAGCAGAATAAAACACTAACAAATCGTTGAATACAATCGAGGTTGCATCTTTTCAGGTTAGGCAAACACGGTAAGTAGAAATCCGAGAAATACATAAATAATATTTTACATAGTAAATTATATAAAATACCATTGTTGGTTCTGTTGATATTTCGTAAACAATTTATAATTGTTTTCGATCCATGTAATATTCTACTCGCCATCATGACGTACAGATACCATACCTCTCCGTTTGGATAGAGATAAGCTACTAGATGTCGTGTCGTCGTCGTCGTGTCTTAAAATCATATCTTTTAAGCGCGAAGTGGGGAAGATCGTTGGAGTGGGGATGATCGATACATAGATCAAAGTGATCAAACAGGCCGTGCGTAATTCTCAGTCGGTCAAGCGCCGTTTCAAAGAAAAGATGGGATGTACATTTTATCTTATTGCCCAACGATCCTAAATAGAATAATAAATCGTCATCCTTTAACGAGATACACTTCGAAGAAATGACCTCGCGACTTAACAATACCTAAGTTCGAATAAATCTAAAATGAAATTAAAACTTACAAATTTCGATAGAAGTGTACGTTTGTACACGCGAGAGGCAATGCTTCGCACTGCGAACAGAAACAGTCGACTGCATCGGTACGACATCGTCAGCCGAGGGTGCATACCATCGTAATTCGTACAAGGGGTAGTTTCGTCGGTAAAGTCGCCGTGGCATCCCTAAAGGGAAGCAAGCGGAGCGCGCGTGCGAAGGGTGGTAAAATTTGTCAAAGAACGGGTCTCGGAACGATGGAGCGAGACGAACGGAGCGGATCGCGTCTCTTTCTGTTTCTGTCGCGAGAAAGGGAAGGAGGAAGGAAGGAAGGAAGGTGGGCCGTCCCGTGACCGGTGGCCATGAGACGGCACGATATAATATTAGGTAGGCGAGGTGGTCCCTGGCAGGCAGCTGGGGATCCGTATGCGATAGGCGGACGCGCAGCAGGATGTCCGTAACCCGAACCAATCTGGTCGCGACAGGCGACGTGGTGCAACCCCGAGCAAGCGTCGAACCGTCGGGACGACGACCCAATGGAATCGTGCGGGTACGTTGATTGGCGTGGTGCACCCAATGGGAGAATGGTTAGGGTTACCCGGGTACGGTCCGGAGGTCGGTTGGTGGTGGCCCCGCACACCCCTCCGCCTGCCGGCCGACCGAGAGGGAGCCCTTCTCTCACACGCAAAAGGGGACATCTCATCACGACTCTTGGTAGCAGGCACTTCTCCGTAGTGGGCACTCCACTCATCGTGTCGTCGTACGGGTTCTCCGCGAGAGGCTGTGGGGCCCGAGCCCGGACGAACGAACGAACGAAGGAACGAGCGAGCGAGCGAGCGCGACCGGCCGAGCCGCTGGTCGAGTGGGTCTAAGCGGCCGTGAGGACCTCTCCAGTACCCGACAGTCCTCTTCATTCATTCATCCATCCATCCATCCATCCATCCATCCATCCATCCATCCATCTATCCAGCCAGCGAGCCAGCCAGCCAGGGAACCAGCTAGCCAGCCAACGAGCCAGCCAGCGAGCAAGCAAGCAAGCAAGCCAGCAATCCACCGAGCCATCCATCCATAGACGCTCTCTCCTCTCCTACGGAGAGAGAGTGTATCCTCGGCGAAGGTGGAGGCGAACCGTAGAGTGGTACATCTACCATCGTCTCTCTATCGGCACAGTCCAAGGACTCGAAGACCCCTCGGGTGATTTCAGTCGGCCGCCGGCCGGCTGTGGCCGGCCACTCTCCTCGACCACGTGTGTGTGCTACCCCTTCGTGCTCGTCTTCGGTATCGTGCCGTGTCGTGACGTGACGTGTCGTCCCGTGCCGTGCCATGCCGTGTCGGTGACGTGACGAATCGTGTCCTCGGCTGTTCCGCGCGTCGTCTAACCACGGACTTCAGGGGCCGGCCGGATCGGAGTTGTATGCGCGCGCGAGAGAGAGCCCTTCTTACGGAGAGACTCTTCCGGTACGCCGCTACCACCGAGGTAGACGAGTAGACGTTGCCAGCATCGTAAAGTCGTCGGCCTTGACCATCGGCGAGCGATCGCTCTCAAGGGTGACTGTGACCCCGTTCGAACGGACGATGACGCGGTATCGTCGCTGGACGCGTCCGCAAGCAGTCGAACTCGTCGGTACCGACGCGATGGACACGTTTCGTGAATTGCGTCGAGTCCAGTGATACAACCGTCCATGAAACATACTGCCTGGAACGATGAACCGAGACCGAAGTATTCGTCAGTGACCTTAGGATTGTTCGTGTCCCAGTGTATCATTCGATGAATCTGACAAAGTGCACCCGTTTCAAGCCGTGGCGAGTGATGCGTTCCTGAAACGGTTCAAGTTTTTGTAAACGGCTCGATTTGTAAACGGACCAGAAGTGAAAGAGAACGATAAAGGAAGTGCGCGGCGACGGGCGGTGAGTAATTACGGTAAAACGATACGGGGCCCTGTGCGAAGGGCGTTCTTCGGTCATGTCGGTATCCCAGGGCTAGCGCCGGCCTCAGGATTCCGCGAAGCGCGAGCTTCAAGTACTTCGAGGGCGCGGGCCTCGTCGAGATGAGCGGTGGCAGCGGCAGGAACAGCGCCGGCAACCAGGGGAACGGCAATGCCACCAGCTATCACCAACATCAGCAGCAGCAACAGCAACAACAGCAACAGCAACAACAACAGCAGCAGCAGCAGCAGCAGCAAACGCAGCTGGAGCAAGCTAGCTTGCTGACAGATCTAAACGGTATCGACCTGGCGATGAGCCTCTCGCCCAAACAGCACTCGTCACACGTACAAGCCGCTGGTGGCGCTCATACCACACCGTTTAGCGTAACGGACATTCTCTCGCCCATCGATAACGAGTCCTTCAGGAAGCTGGAACAGGTGATCGGCGTCGGCGTGGTTACGCACTCTCAAGTTTCGCCTTACGGAAGCGCGTGCGGTGCCCGTGTCGGCGGGAATACCGGGAGCTCGAGCGCGAGCAGCGGCAGTCCACCCCTTCACGGAGACTCGACGCCCGGTGGCGGCACACCCGGACCGGTTTCCGGTCCGAACGACGCCGCCGGAGGAGGCAGCAGTGGTGCCGGTGCCGGCCCAGGCATGACCGCCATGGGCAATCCTTACGCGACCATGCAGCTTACCTCTCAATATCAATACTGTGCCGCGGAATTGTCGTACCATCACGCGGGGCCCGCGGTCGCTGGATCAGCGACCGCCACCGATCCCATGAGGCCGCATCATCCGTGGTACGCGCCCGGACCTCCGGCCACCAACGATCCCCGATTCGCCAGTGAGTACTACTCCTTCACACTCTGGAATTCATCGAAGTGCAACGGGACACAAGTTCAATTGGTGCCAAATTAGGAAGCGTCTTCTTATATCTTCCGGCTTTCGATTGATGGAAACGTAGGAGGAATGTGTAGTTTGTTCTCTATCGAAGGGAACGAGTCTTCCATATACCACGCGATTATCCCTTTTGCCGTGGACGAGGCACGTCCGTCCTGGTTTTATTAGCTCTGTGTCTTCGTCACCGCTAACTCGCACTTACGTCCATTTAGTCATCGAAGAAGTGTAGTATCGGACTCGTGTTACAAAATCCACAACAAACCTTACTTCGTGTCACGCCTCCCGTCAGAGGCTCATGAATTCTTCCGTCGCTCGCTTCCACGCGCATATGTATACTCTACTTACATATTTATATCGGATCAAGCTCTAACATTGCTGAAACTTTCAAATGCGATCTTTAGAATTGCTTCTTCAATTCGCAAATCCTGTGACCCATTGTGGAAGTTCGAACGTTGTTGAATCAAAGGATTCCAGTTGGAAGGGAACGTTCTGCGTATGTGCTTGGAGCTGTTCGTTTCGGATGTAAAAGATCGTCGTCCAAAACGCGAGTCCTTCGGACTTGTGTCAACAGACGGTCGTCTCCTTGGATTTCTGTCGGTCGCACGCGCCACTTTACCCGCCACTAGAGAATATCGATCCCCGGCTCCCGAAATGCGTGGCTACCGGACACTACTGGAGATTTTAGTTAAACAAATAAGCCTGTACGGCCCTCGCCGCGCGAGGCTGCCTCCGCTCCGCGTACAAAACGTATTTCTAAATTCAACCTGGTCAATGATTTCAATCCCTAATCGTGAAGATTTCATTTATTGCGTAATAACATAAAAACATTCTCGATTTACGACTGATTTTTTCACCGATAAATATCCTCTAGTAAAAGATATATGCGAGATATCTAAAACCTGCGCATTTCTTCATCTATTTGACTTCCAGAAATTATCGCTGACGCATTATGGATTTATCTACAAGATGAAAAAGTCTTAGTGCAAGACTCCGGAGATTCGTCGCGATACGTTGTTCAAGTACACGTTTAAAGGAAATTTCTAAGTTTGCTCAGATAGAGGTGGCCCGTGATTAATTCCTCAGTGGTTTTTCCAAGCACGGCGCGCGTAAACAAATTCGTCGGTGTTTGATGTGTCTCGAGTGGTATTTCTTTCCCTAGGCGGGTGCGGGTTGACAGGCCGAGAATACGTTCTCACAGACATAATAATAATTCGGGACTTCATCATCGGACCTCCCGTGCTCGATGACGTAGCACTTTGCGCGGGTAAATCGCTCCTTTTGTCCCGGATCGGACGCGTCCGTTCTTGACAGCCCTTCGCCAACTGACGAGGGATGGACTGCTCGTTGGGTTTCAGTAGCTCGAATTCAGAGGCTCGACCTACGCCTCTTCTTCAGTCCTCTTCTCGCATGTCTCTCCTCTTCACGGAGTTCCAACCGGTGAAATTATCCCGAGACGTTCGTTCGGCATCATATGGAAACTGGACGTTCTTCAGCGACCAGGAACGTTCCCGTCCCGTCGATGTAGAGAATCGTTCGGTATTCGCGATAAGACATGGATAGGTGGAAAAGAAAATGAGTCGGCGAGTCCGCCGGAGGAAATAATCGGTCGGACGAACAAGACTCGTCGTTGCAGATGGAATACATATTTGAAATGTTGTGTTGCAGTCTCGCGACTGATGGGCGCCGCGGCGGCGGGCGCCGGGACCAACATGGCCGGTTGCTCGGTGAGCCAGTCAATGAGCGACGTGACGAAGTCGTCGGGCATGGGAATCAGCGGTGTTCCACCGTCTTTCCCCCCGTTCCCCCACCTACAGCAAAGACGAAAGCGTCGCGTTCTGTTCACTCAGCAGCAGGTTCACGAGCTCGAGAGGCGGTTCAAACAGCAGAAATACCTGAGTGCGCCTGAACGGGAACACCTAGCCGCCATAATTCACCTTACGCCCACCCAGGTACGTGCCGAATCTCACTCTTTCCTCGTTATTGGCTCTCTGCCTTTTATTAGTCGGTCTTACGCTCGCTGTCCCGCGTTCTCCGAAGATAAGCGGATTACAACATAAATTCCTAACGCAGATAGAACATGATTGGATCCGAACTCCGTCATCTACAGGTCATTAACCGCGTTTCCCTTAACGCAACCAATCTACAATTACATCGCATGCGACGATCCATTACGATCTACGTTTGATCGATTTAGTTGCCTTTGCCAGCGAACACGATCCTCGAGATTGCGCACGTACACGAGCGCACGCCGCCGGCGGACGCACGTACACGACGAACAGATTAATTGCTGAGAGGAGATTAATTGCAGAGAGAAGGTGGTGGGTGTACGCGTGGGTGTATCTACGTCTCTCGGCCAATCGGATCGATCGACCTTAGGGGCGTTGGTTGCCTCCGAGTTGTTAGCCGGAAATGCAGGAACGAATAGGCTTCACGTGTTGTAAAACTCTCCTCAGTCGAGTCTTTACTAGCCAGTTAAATAATTTAGTTACCTCGGTACAACTCTTGAAACGTTTCCGTTTTATTCGTTTAATCGGGAATATTAAGTTTGATAATCGTAGCGTCGCGGACCGGTTCAGTAGTATAAGTAGTTTCTGGTCAGACATCGATCGCAATTTGCGACGGCCGTCTTCGGGTGACGCGTCGAACGCGTTAAAATCGTACGATTTAACACTCTTCTACTCTAGTGGCGAGAGTGTTAAGCAAATCGTAGTGGACGATGCTCGGCGAGTCGAAAATAGTCCTCGAGGAGGCCGTGTTTGTTCGAGTCGCGAGAGATGGAATTTCGGCCAGGTAGAATCGTCAGCCGGAGAGCTGTTCCGGCTGAACGGCGACGCGACGTGTAAATATTGTCTTAGGTACCCGAAATTTTTCTACGTTCTCTCGATCGGCGACGATTAACTACACGACGTGCTTCGTCAAAGCAAATTGCCCTCAAGGGACAGAGAATTAATTGCTTCGACCGGTCTTACGCTTCTATTTAAAATGTCATAGCATTTAGTGGTCGTTACAAACTGGGAATTCGAAGACTTTCAATCATGCGAAAGTCGATTCTTCGATTCGAGCATCGCGTGGGCTGAACGAATCGTTTCGGCGGCTATTTAGAACGACCCGGTCAGAATCAGATTTTAACGAGCGATCTTCATTGGGCAGACAGGTCTGGTTGCCTCGATGCGGCAGTCTGGCAACAATAAATAATTGTTACGCAGCTCATTGGTTGCATCCTGGTCGCTCGTCCCCCTCGTTCAGTCTGCCGTCTCGTCTACGGTGCGTCTCTTCGTTCAATCCGTTCGCCGTTCATCTCGTGCAAAATTTATCCTACGATCGTTCCCATCGTCGACTTCAAACGGCAAAACGCGAACCGTAATGTCCTTACTTTCCTACGACCAGCCATTTCAAACTCCGTCGTCGCTCGCGATTTTGGTATTCGTACGTAAAATTGAAATCGAAATGAGAAAGCGAGCTGAGATCTTAATCCGTTGATCGATCGAGCAGACGCCGGTTCCCTGAACCGGAAGACGGCGGCTAACTCCCCAGAGAGTCGTGCGACTCGGGCGAAGTCGAGCCGCGGAACCGAGCCGCGGAAGTCCGCAAAGAGAGCTGATTGCAATCAGCCGTGGATTTTCGTCAGGGGGCGAGATGCCCGCGGCCGTCGCTCGGCTGTTGCGCTCGCGATCGCGCGCGCACAAGTTTCGATAACGAGTTTCAGACTCGATGGCACTCGGATCTCGCCCGAGCCGTGAATGCCGTCCATGAAGGCCAGCCTCGGAAGCGGGACGCCGAAAGTCTGAAAGAGAGGGACCCGAAGGAGTGACGGGGACGCAAATCGTCGTACGTAGGTGGTGGTTCGCCTCTGTACAGCCGCGCGTTTTATGTGTGCGCTGGACTCTTGAACTTCTGGGGACAAATAGAGACCAAACGAGCTCCCGGTACGTACGTGTGCACGGACGTCTGTCTGTGTGCGCACCGCCACCCTGCGGTACCATCCACTCAGGGCCACTCGAAGTCTACGTACGAAGTCGTGCTCTGTAGGTAGCTCGCAATGGTTGCACGGGGCGACTAACGAATCATTATGTGAGAGCTCTGTGAATCTTACGTGCCCTCGCACCGCGCCGCCTCGAAACCGATATTACGAAACCGAGCAAGTGGAGCATGGTCGCATTGCGGGAGCACAGAGAAATGCGAATCGAGATTCGGCCACTATTAGCATATCGACAATTATCGTCGT
Source organism: Ceratina calcarata (assembly GCF_001652005.2). Classification (NCBI taxonomy): domain Eukaryota; kingdom Metazoa; phylum Arthropoda; class Insecta; order Hymenoptera; family Apidae; genus Ceratina; species Ceratina calcarata. Next base: position 179,181 of record NW_017167384.1, on the reverse strand, counting down.
CTTGGTCTTTTTGGAGGGGGGAAATTGATCGTTCGCGCGAGAAGCTGATTCGGGCACTTATTGCATATAGAAAGTGAATCACTCGAGAGACTCCTCTAAAAGTTGACTGGAAACGTTCTATATTCGAGGCCACGTTTATACTATTCGAAAAATCATCTCGCGCGAGAAATAAAAGTGTACACGGTATAACGTTCGAAAGAGGAAAGGTTGAAAGCTCAATTAGCTCGCGTCTTTACAGATAAATCTATTCCTACCGTGGACCGATATAATTTTTGCGAAACGAAGTTGCCGCAGTGTTTCGAATCGATGAACTATCCATGAAAAACCGGGCGGATGAGCTAAATCAGAGGGCAGAAAAGGCTGTTGCGGATTCGACGGTCCTCGAATAAGATTCTTTGCGATGAACGATCGAGAATCGATACTGAATTAACGAGTCGAACGACGTAACGAACGGAAAGGAGATATATTCGCGCACTTCAAGACACTCGAACCTCGAGTTCGACGCGAGCACACTTTCGAGGGCTTGCAAAGGATCGAGAGACGCCGAAAAAAGGAGGAAGAAGCAAGGAGGGAGGATGGGGGAAAAAACGAGAATTTTCCACCTGTCGTCGTTTGCCCGATCGCGATCGGAGGGCCAGAGTGCCGCATCGACCGTTTCCGGTTTCTGGGACGAGCGTCACGCAAAATCAATCCCGACGTCGTATAATGAGAAGAATACTCGACCAGCGACAACGATTTCATTCCACCGAAAAATCAGCGACTAATGCTCGTTCGATGCATCTTACGATCGAGCGAGGACTTCGAAATGGGAACTTAGAAATTCTGTAAACTCGCACTGAACGCGGCGCATCGAATATTAAGTCCGTCATCCAGGAGATTCAATAAACGGCGAACAAAGCGACAGACGAGGTCGCGTAGCGCGTCAAAGGATCGCGAGGAAATCCGCGATCTCGTCGATCGTTTCGGCGAGGATCCATCGAGCCGTCTCACGTGTTTGCACGGCATTGAACTCGCCTAGTCCTCTTCACCGTTATCCCTCCCTAAGGGTTGATGTACAAAGTCGAAGAGGGTAGATTCCGGTGGTAGGCAAACCCATTATTACGATTATCTCCGTCGCTGAATCGCGAGGCCTCGCGCTCCGACTTGTCGCGCTTCCTTCCAGCCACCCCATCTTCCCACCCTTCTCCGTCCTTTTTTCCCGGAGGCGTACTTCCACGGGAACCGGTCCTCCCTGTTTGAGAATCTCGATTTCTGCTCCATCCGTTCGCAAGTCGACTTTCGAGTAGTTTACTGTGCAGAGACTGCGTCCACTATTTTTTAACCGATGTTGTTTTTACAAGGTGGATGTTACGTAACGCTCGCAGCCTCTTCGGCGGGTTCGACTTTCACGCGTGGGACGATAAAAGACAATTTACATAACGTCCGGATAAAATCCCTTAAACGCGAGGCTCGTACGTAAACAGTATTAAAGGCTCCTCCGTTGTACGAGCAAATTTGTAGCCAGCTTTACTGGGCGCTCGGATCCACCCTTTGAATCTGCATATAGAACCATCTAATATTGCTGCTTCCGTAGGTACACGATGTGCCTAAGTTGTTCGAAGATGGAACAATATTTGCAAACCAGGTCTTCTACCGTTCCCGTTTTCTAACTAATAATACAACACATTCTGTACGTAGAATATTGATTCTAAAGGAATTCCTCGATCGATCACGTCTGAAACTATTGAAACTGGAAGCAAAGGTGGATTCGATCGGGGCAAACAATCACGTGGAAAGCAGCTGCGACTCGCTCGTGTACCGATTATTTTCGTTAATTCGCGATTCCGGTTGAACTTCACGGTTTCTATTAATTATTTAACTTTTGATCAGGTACGCCGCGCGCTTTCTGCACTTTAATTAATGTCTCCCTTTTCGGTCGCGGCCGCGGCGGCGGGTCGTCTAAATTCCCCTTGATATATATTTTTCTTTTTTTATTTTTCCTCTTTCTTCTTTTTCATCGCGTTTTTCTCTTTTCCACTACTTCCTTCTAATTAACTTCTCTCTCTTGCACCGGGTCTCGGTCTTTCGCGTTTTAACGAGCTTTAAACTCGTTGTAACTCACCGGGCATAATTTACGGAGACCCGTTGCGCGCTGCACCCGTCCCTCCCCCGCCCTCTCTCTCTCTCTCTCTCTCTTCTGCCTCCTCTCTCCATCGCGCGCGCGATTAAATTGTTGCGATCAATTTCGTACTTCGAATTGCTCCTTTAATTCGATCACGTAGCGACCGATTAATTATACATCCCGACTACTATCGTCGATTTCTCGATTTCCAGTTCTATTCAGCTCCAGGATTGTTTCTTGTTAAAATGATACAGAATATATCTCCAGCTTCCAACTATTAATTAATTTTATTAGTTGACAGCATAACATATATAAAATGTACACTAATAATGAAAAATAATAACTGAGAGTGATATACCTCTATTGTAAGGTTTGTATTGTTAAGGATGTATTGGCTATACAGTCATCCCAAAAGTTTATGCACTTTAGAAACGCATTTTTTAAAAAGAAATCAGACGTCGGAAGAACATTGCTAATAATAAACAACAAAAAAAAATTTTCGATTTTTCCGAGATTTTTCCAAGGGGTACACCTTCAATTTCTTCCAAATTTTCGTTTTTCGCCAATAACTCCCAAACCGTTGGATCTACGGGAAAATTGCATAAGACCTTTCTTGTAGAGGACGATGAGATCTACAATTTCCATGTAAAAATTTTTCACTAGCGTCAGTAGTTAACGAGTAATTTGCAAAAAACTGTTTTTTCGTTTTTCGTCAATAACTCGTTAAATATTAATGCTAGCGAAAAACTTTTACATGGAAATTGTAGATCTCGTCGTCCTCTACAAGAAAGGTCTGATGCAATTTTCTCGTAGGATCAACGGTTTAGGAGTTATTGAGGAAAAACGAAATTTTTTTTCAAAAGTTCGCCGTTTCGACGCTGGGATGGTCGGATTTTGTCAACATCAATAAAATGCCAAATAATCATATGTAACTCGTTAAATATCGAAGTTAGAAGGAAAACAACTTTTATTTGAAGCATTTTTCGCAATTTTGAAAAAAATCTTTTTCGTCAACGTCAATACTTAATTGGGTATTTCCTTCTATACTTTTTAGCACATAGCTATTTATTATTAGCATTATTCTTCCGACGTCTGATTTCTTTTTAATTATAGGAAATGCGTTTTTCTAGGGTACATAATCTTTTGGGATTGCCTGTATAGCCAATACATCCTTAATTTAGATTTGGCGAGAGTAGAGTTGTAGCTGTGAGGGATGGGAGTACGTTTATGATGTATATGAGCAAAGAGCTATAAAAATTTATGCTGAACTGTCCTGATTGCCCGTCTGTGAGTTTTATAATTTGGTGATCAGACCAATATTCTGGAATTAATCTAACGAGTGAGCAATAAAGTATTTTTCTAGTGTTGGAATTATGAAAAGTTTAGAGTTTCTGTAAATTATCCAATGAGTTTCGTTCGAATCCGATATCGATGGACTGTTCGAAAAATATCGAGACTATCAAAAAGGGGTGAGCAGTACACATATCTACGCGAGAGAGAGAGACAGAGAGACACAGAGAGAGAGAGAGAGGGGAGGGGGAGAAGGCGGGCCAGGGGGAGAGTAATTTGCCTGTAATGCGGCACTCGACGAAGCAGCTGGCTCTCCTCTTCTCCATTCGCCGGTCGGCCGCAACCGGTAACAGTAGCGATAATAATAACAATACCGGCAACAATGCCAGGAGTGGCCAGCCATTGTAACAATGGGGAGACTGCACTTGGGAGTAACAATGCGAACGCAAAATGGAGGGATGCATCTGTGTGTCCCGTGCCAAAGAGACACGCCGAGTTCGGGTAGGGGATGACGCGACCGGGAGAAACAGAAGGAAGGACAGAGAGGAGAGAAACGCCTGTGGAAAAGTGTCACCCGTGAAATCTTGAGGGAGCGCGGGTCTATCGTTTTCGAACAAGGAGGCCGAAGCGCGGTTTCCTAAAATCTGTAAGGAAGAGAAATCCCGATTAATCGATCGTCGCCCGATCGAGTCTCTCGTGCCGATTCGATGGGCACACGCGCGCGCGAAATTCCTTTGGTGTCGAATGGCGTGCGGTTAATTGGACGTCGTGGAACGCGTGCGCGTATCTCTCGAGTGCACTCACGGCTCCCTCGCATAATAACGCACGCATGAATATGTCGTCGGCTTTTGCGGCCGCCCTCGCGTCATACCTCGGCGACACCGCCGCGGCAGTATGTGGCCGCCGTAATTGCGTTTCTGTTCCACTCTTTTCTCGGCAACTTACAGCTCGCCGCAAAAGTCGTCGGTCCGACGCGAAATAGATCGATGCGCCCGGGGTTCCAATATTCGAGAAGGTTGAGCAGCCGGTCGATTGATTCGGACCCGGGTGAAGGTTGATACTCGTTTGACCGTGTGGAAATTCTGCCAGCGGCGTTTGGCTCGCAATTAGGTGCGGCAGAATTCCGACTGCTTGCTCTTTCAATCTTTCGAGTGACACTCGACGGGGCGATACGTTTCTCAAAGGTCTCTCGGTAAAAGTTTCGAGCTCGAAGAGATTACATTGTAACACAGCCATTAACGTGCATACTTCTATGCTCGGTTTCCACCCCCGCGTTCCACTTTCGCGTTCCGATTGCGATAAAAACTTTGCATAAACGGCGCATCGATTATTCGTTTCTAACTAAGCATCTCACTTTTCCTTCCCTCCGGTTTCGAACTAATCGGCACCGATTGTTCCGCGCAGCGCTGGCCGCGTCGTCGTCTCATGAGTTTTTCATCGTGTTTGCGTCAATTATCGCGAGGAGGAGTGCAGCTTTACGAGTGTATTGTAAATACACTCGAGCTCGCGCCACGGTCGCGTAATACGCTACCAATTTCTTTTTATGGCGCAGCCTGTAGCGCGGACCCGCGCTTGCTCTTTATGATCCCCGCGCTGCACGTCGTCGCGAGGGTGCATACATTTCCAACCGCAAACATCCGGGTCCCCGGCTATTGGATCATCCGCGAAGCGACGAAAAAATTAGGGGAAAAACGCGATCAGGAGGTTGAAAAAGACTGGTCGAGTGATTCTCGATTCAAAGTTTAGACGTGTCACGATTAAACGTGTCATCGAAAACAGAGAAACGATCGTCTGTTGGCATCTGGCGTGCGAATGAGTCGATTGGCTCGTTAAGAGGAAACTGGAAAGTCATTTGAAAGACCCTAGGTTCTCAGACATGCCGACTGGTAATCGGTAAGTCATCCCCGGCCGAATGGTATTAAGTTAAAACAACAAAAGGGAGACGGGAATCGTGTTTGCCCACGGGCCACCACTCAGGAGGGTCAACACGGGACAATTAACAGCCCTAATCATAATTTGACGTTGCCTGATCCTCGGTTACACGCGAGTTCATCGTTGCGGTCCCCCAAAGCTCTAAATGCATCCCGCGATTTTTCCCCGACTCTTTCTACAAATAATTGAAAATCGCTGAATGGAGATTCGAAATCATCTCGTCTTTACCTTCCGCTTGCTCGTTTCACTCGACGTTCGCTCCGCCACGACAGATTTTTGTGTAAAAATAATAGAAACGGAAAGGACGCAGGAGCTTTCCAGCGAACGGAGATAGAAGAGAAAGGGAGAGAAACGGCAACATCCTCCCCTAAGAACAATAGGTCGGAATAAACAGGAAAGGCGAGAGCGGATGCGTTCGAAACACCCCGAGTGGCAATTCTCGTCAATTACACGCGTCTTTCTTTGAGGCGACGCGCCGAGCCCGAGGCCAGGCAACGGATAATCCGTCGAAAGTTGATGCCGGATGAAATTGCCCGAAGGAAAACGATCGAGCTGCGAAGGGTGGGTCCCGCGACGCTGATTTTGCGTGAACCCTCGTTGCACGCCACGTAACGACGTTACGCTAACTCGATCAATCGTCCACTTTAACCAGGCATATACTATAGTTGCTAGGATCATACTCGAACGGATGTACGAACTCGGGTCGAGCATAAGCCAAACAGGTGCTCGATGCTCCTCCCAAGCGTCGCTTTGATCGATTGCCCTACCCGCGATTTATCCCTATTCGACATCGTACACTAATTAACGTCAAAGACGGAGACGAATGGCGCCGTGGTCGCGTGGCTGGCTTGGTCGGTATTCAATTCAGATTCTCTCAGCTTCGGTAAGAGAAAACTGTACGTACTTATTTAAGTGACAATTTAGAAAATGATTTGAAAGTAAATATTGGGCTAGACGCAAATCACCCGTGAGAAAGCTCAATTAGTCCCGAGGAACGCGCGTCGACGGGTCTCTGACGTTTAACGCCGGAGAAGAAAAGCGTATAGATCCGCTTCGGCGGTCACGGGAGGCGTTTCATTTACCTGGTTGAACGAGAGTTAACCGCGAGTTAATCGGAAGTTAAAGCTAAGCTCCCCCTTTCACGGTGTTGAGCAAACTCCGTGCGGACCCCCGCGGGCCCCGATGCCTTTTTGCACGAGCACCGTTCAAGGCAAACAGGCTATTCTCGAAAACTTGGGGCGGTAGCGGATTAGTCTTTGAGAACATTTTTTATGCACAGTGAAACTCGTCGATTCATTTACGAGTTCTGTACTAAAGTGATTGGAAATCGACGACTTAACTCATAATTAGAATAAGGAGATTTCAATTAAATTAAGTGATGTTAGAGACTCCTGCGAGGGTCTTTATCCGTGTCTTCTATTAATATCCTGTTTCGTGCTAGGAACTAATTGATGGATCATCTTTTCCGAAATTCAGAAATCTTCCGACCAATCGCACGAATTCGGGAAAACGTCGTTTTGCAACCGTTAATCCGAACAGGCCGATGTAGACTTTTCCAAAGTTTTCCTCGTCCTTCAACTCCAGAAGTTTGTCATTTCGTGATCTCAATTATTACTGTTAACTCTGCCATCACCAAAAATTGTAATTCGGACGAGACCACGTGACAACATGTGTGGAATAAATCATTTTTAATCGAATTTCTTTGTTGGTATCAGCCATCACCTCGAAATCCAAGTCTTTCGACAAGCTCGTATATCGGCCATCAGAACTCCAATCACACACATAAAGAGACGGGGTTAAGTCATTCGCAGATTGAGTTTCTACGCGGTGAAAGTTGGAAATCGGCGTCGGCATCGAATTTATTTTGTCGACGGTTCGCGTGAGTACACACGCCGGTTATACCCCTGCCCTATCTCGTTCAACTTTCTCTATTTACGCACCGGCTCGTTGCGGGAGCTACGGACAAACGGAACTGACGGACAGGCCGTTCCCTTGAAATAACATTCCTCCCCAACGCCGTCTTGCTCTCGTCGAATCGTTTTCATCCTCGCTACCTGTCTCGCTCTCCGCGTTCACGGACCGATACAGCCTCGTTGCGATTCCGTTTACGCGTTAAATATTGGTAGACTGAAAAATGCGAAGGACGAGAGAGAGAGAGAAAACAAATACTGTAGCTCGATAAATCGGGTGAAGGAGATCCGAAATGAACAAACGGAGATAAAAGAGAAGCAGTTTTTCAATCGCGTCTGTCCTTTCGGTTTAAAGGACAAAGCGGAAAACGGGCGACGCGCGGAAGCCAAGCGAGAAAACGCGAACGCGAACGCGAGGCAAGGCTGTTTGTAGACCTCTCCAAGTCGCCGCACACCCGAAACTCCTACCGAAGCCGACAACGAGTGGATTATCGATGGAAAAGGAATTAACGAACGGGAGCGACGAGAGAGTACTTCCCTCGGTCTAGTGGCTCTTCGCGGCTGTTAGATAAGGTCTCTCAGCCCTACGCATCAGACGTGGTACAAAACATACGCGGAAACGTGGCGAGTAAGGGCTCACCGATTCGAGCCGACCTCCGACCCCTTCCCACCCGGAGTTCGCGCATAATCGTCATACGTTTCGCGAGGTCTCGCATCGGAATTTGCAATAGAAAATCTGAACATTTAAAACGCCTGGAATATCATCGGCAGCTAATTTTAGTCATTGCGCGCCGTAAAAATACAGCAAACACTTGCAAGAACGTATGATCGCTGCGACTCATATGTACCTATTCATTCTGCTGTTTATTCTTGCTCGTTTCCTCGAATAGAAGTGGAATATGACAGGCTCGAACGTCGATCGTCGTTCCGGGAAACGCGTAATGGAATAAATAATGAATAATTGATAAACGATGTCCGCGATCGTACCGCGTGCGAGAGAATCGGTGAGGACGAGGAATTTTCGAGGGTGGCCCGATCCCGCTAATATTCAAAGAATTAGAATCGGACAGACGGTGGCAGGCCCTCGAGACACGGTCCGTTGCACGGGGCCCCTTAAAGTGCTTTCGTTGCATTCTACGCGACGCGTAACACCGACAATGGGGGTTACGCGCAGGGGGATCTGGCAGCGGGTTACAGCCACTCGAGAAGGAGGTTACAGCCAACGCAACATATAGGTCGCTTTTGATTCGAGCGATAAAAATCGGGCTTACCTTTCACACATGTCTCTAATTTGCCCGTTTGTATTATTTCCCTTTTTCCACGAACCTTTCTCTCTCTCTTTCGAAATCTCCCTTGCGTATTTAAACGTTCATTTTCTGGAGTTGGAGTTCAGCTCGTGATTTTCTAACTATCGCGATCTTCCTTTCGTGTATACACGGTTTTCACGAGATCTCTGGATAGTGGGTTGTTGCGGCGCGAAGGCGTTATCTTGGTCGCGTTAAGGATTAAATCGGCCGACAGTAGGCATTGTTTCGCGGTTCGACGACAATGCGCGCGATGATCGGGACCCCTCCGAGAAGCATAATGCACAATACCGGATTATAACGCGGCGCTGTCATAAGCAGATGCCGATCTCTCGATCCCGTCCGCTCACGGCTGGCTTCCCTAATCGCGTTCAATTGCCGTAAAAGCGGTTTCGAAAACGGGCCACCGAACGTACGTTTCAACCGCTACCGGAACACCTCACAGAATCATATTTTCCTTTTCATCGTCTTCGTCCACGAGACAAATTCGACTTCCGCTTCTACCGACCTGCCCGCAGGAGTTCCAGCTTCCGGGATATTTCTACAAATTACAAAGCGACGGAGCTTATTTATACAGACTTAACAAATGTAACGCTACGTTGAAACATTAAACTTTATATTAATATAGAATTAGTTAAGAATTTCTCAAGAAGCGAGGAGAATAGCTAAGGATTACGTCTTTGTATAAGTAGAGGATTTACAGATTTAGGAATCTTCACAGTTAAAACGCAGACTCGCGACAAAAGACCAGCGCTGTGACCCCCTTATAAAAATATTTGAGTTTCTACCTGACGACAGTTCGCGTTCCGAAAATTGTGAGACTATTCGGGTGCAGGGAAAATTCGATATGAACCGAAATTCAGTTTGCGATCGAATTATTGTATGAATCTGAAGACTTCCCTCTAATGGAAGACAATTTTTGTTTTGCGTTGCAGGTGAAAATATGGTTTCAAAATCACCGTTACAAGTGCAAGAGGCAGGCGAAGGAGAAAGCTATGGCCGAACAAAACGCTCAGAACCAGGTAATTAAAATACAGTTGAACGGGGAAATGAAAAATATTATATTATTAGTAGAAAGTAGAACGTGGTAAGGAGCGGCCGGAGGGGAGAGGGATTAAATTAAATTCTCGTGCGGACGGGCGACGGTCGGCCGTATCTCGCGTGATAATAGTAGGTACGCGTCCTCGATAGATCGGATTTACCGAGGGATTTCGAAACGGCGAGACACACAACAAAATATCGAGCGTTTCGAAATGAAATGCTTTTAAATGAAAAATATTCCCGGCGCTCGCGCGACGCGGGATCCACATCGTATTTCGTTTCGTTTCGTTTCGAGTGGGCCACTCGACCGGCTCGAAGCGATTCTGCATTCATTTCGTTATACACCGGCCGAAATTTTTGCCTACCCGGGCACGCCTCTCCGCGGAACGTAAAAATCGCCTCCGTTAGAGCGCGTAATTACCACCGACTGGTTGCTACCTGTAACATTTTTTTTTTAATCCCCTTCCCGTTTTGTCTCCTTTTCACGTTTTTTTCCTGTCCCGACGGGACTCGTCGACGTCGAGGAATCAAAAGGATTCGAGATAATAACGATTACTATCCAGAATCCGCGAAGACGGCGTCGAGATTTTACTCGGTCCCAGGCCTCCCGTTCCATCGGCTCTAATAACGACACGGCAGATTCCCGAGATATCGTAATTGCGAGTGAGAAACGTGCCCTGTCTAGATCTCGTCGCCGCACGCATTGCCGAATACGAATCGCGGCCTCTCCTTCTGGAAGAATAACATTCAAAGGAGACGTCAGATCGTCCCGATACACGCAGATTTGTCCCGGTGAATACATTACGACGAGTGTACATATGCATACATATACATATGCGGGATCACGGACGTCCCAGCATCCGACGCGTGTCACCAGCAAATCGGCGAGTTCACGCTTTGCCAGAATTCTGAGCAGATCAAACGTTTATTACCGTTCGAAATTTCGTACGAAGCCACTTCGTTTTTCTCCGCCGTTTTTTTTTCCATTTTCGGGAAAGATACGCATAGCCCGATACGGACAATGACGTTTCGCGGTAAGCGGATTTTCATAGCGTTTTTCGACTTTATCGAATTTCGATGGAAGCGCGATTTTTTCAAAGCCGTTCTCGAGCTAGGCGATTCAGATAAAATCTTTTAAATTAATTGCATTATTCCGTATCGATCGTCGGCAACAAATTGTTTAGACTCCTCTCAATGGATCTATCGCCGTGAACACATAGAACGTTAATGACGCTGAAAGCAGATAGTTATCCGATGGCCCGATCAGTAGATCGTCCACGGTAGGACGAGCAGCCGCCCCATCATTTACTCGTTATTTAGTTTCCCGATCCCATTCATCTTTTCTTTCCCTTCGAACCACGGTTACCTAAACATGCTTTCTTCGGCGTACAGACACATTTACCTAACATTTCGGTTTCAATTCCGCGACTTGTTTGCCTCCGCGACGCGTTTTCTATTATCTGGATTTGCTCGACGGTACGTGTAATTGCGCAGCGGGCGTGGCAGCAGTCGCAGGACTCGGATGCGATTCGGATTCTATTAATTCCCGATAAAGGCCGTTTCCGAGGTACTCGAAACTAATCGAATGAAACGGTTTCACGGGCGACGATGGCTAATAGATGTGTAACGATTTCCCGCGACGTAGATGGCTCGACGCGAACGTCATCGCGTCGTCGTCGTCGTCGACGGGTTACCAGCCAGAGCCCCGATTTTTTCCCCGCTTTTTTCCCTTTCTTTCGTTTTATTCCATTTCCTCCCCTCGCGGCGCGGCGGTGAAAAAATTTCAAGTGGCAGCGCGAGCGAGCGAACACGGGAAAAGGAAAGGAAGGGGAAAGAAAAAGACGAGGGGGCAGGGAGAACGGGCTCGTAGGAGAAAGAGAGAGAGAGAGAGAGAGAGAGAAAGGGGGCGAGGGAGAGAGGTATCCTGCAGGGGAGCTCGGAAACGGGTGCTCTCGAGGACCGGTCGCCATCTTGCCGAGAGTACAGTCATGCACAGCACCTGGACGCGAATCGGGGTTACCAATACCTACCACTACCATTGGTATCGATTAATCCACCCCTCGACTCTCGCGATCCTTCGAACGCGAGTTGCAATCACGATTAACTGTCTTCTAATGTCTTCTCACGACCTGGTGATCATTTAACGAAGGATGCCGGACGACGATGAAACTCCGGCAGGAATCGAGAAAATCCGAGTTGCTCACGCTTTTGAAACGATCGGGTTGCAGGAGAGGGCGCGAAGCTGTTTGGCGGTTATCGAGAGACCGCCTAATGTAATTACATCCGCGGTAAAACATCGTTTATTAGATTTAAAAACCACTTCCTCGCTTACGGAACCCATTGAATTCCATTCGCCGCGGAAACGAGAGGTCCCGGTAGAAATCTTTTAATATCTTCTCCTGGGTGGTTCTTTGTTCTGCCGAGGCTTCTGTAAAGAAGCCAGACGCGGGCGACCGTCGGGCTGGACGGTGACGGCGATGGTGGGAGCTGAAGGAGGAGGAGGAGGAGGAGGAGGACGAGCGAGAGAAGAAAAAAAAAAAGAAAAGCGCGCAGCTTTTAGTTAATTATATCAGTTCCGACGATGACGAGTGTTTTCTCCGACGAGAGAGACGCATTCGCGTGGATACTCCGTGCCACGCCGCGCCGCGACGCATTTAGATAGATCCGACGCTTCGCTTCCGGTTTGCGCGAGCGAGATGAACATCGGCCGCGACGGCGTTTCAAGTACAATTTATTTCGCAAATACCTCTGTGCCCTCGTTTCTCGCGCGCCACGTATTAAAGGAATTAAACGCGCCTTTCAAACGTCGTTCCTCCTTCTTCTTTAAACTAATTTTCTATTACGAACGAAAAACGAAAGCTTCCGCGACGGTGTTCCGTGAAAGGGGGACCGGGTTCCTCGAAGAGTGGAGGATCTAGGCGTGTAATACGGTTCCCGGGAATCCAATCGCGGCCGGCCGATCACGGGGTAATATCGGGGCTCGTTGTGCGTGGTCGCCTGTTCATAAACACGTACTACTCCGTTCCTAAGCACGGCCATTTTCGCCGGAAATCGCTTAACGCTCGTCCAAGTGGCTAAAGTGGCGTGACGCGTGACGTTCGACGCGCGCGCCGACCGTCATGCGTTTAACGTAATCGTCACTTTGTCAGCGTGAAGTGCACGGCATGCCTGCACTTACGTACGACGCGTACGCTAAGTTCGTCCACTCCAATCGAATCGAATCCTTCTTTGTTCTTTCCAATTATACCTTACCCTAAACGATTCCTAAACGTAGCGATCGCGTTTGGACAGGGCTGGATTACACGTTTCCTTATCGATCGATGCGGTACATCGGCGGTTCTAACTGGGAACGGAAAAATGATCCAGCAAGGAAGAGACGGGCGTTCGAGTTGGACCGCGATCGCGTATTATTGAAGGCTCGCCGGCGAGGCGCAGCGGGGAGATCGAAGAGGAATGTCGTGTACCGAATGTTGATACAGCTGAGTGGTCGTCCCGGCAGGTACTCGGCTGGCTTGCTTCGGCTTCTGTTTGGCATACCGTGGGGTCTCGTACCGAATCCTCGTCGAGCAGAAACGCGGGGTGCCGAGGGACGGTAGTTCTCCGTGTTGACGCGGTATAGAGACGAAGCCTGTGGTCCACGGTAGCCACCGCGGCACTGTTTATTCGTAATGAAAGAGAAGGGAGAGAGAGAGAGAGAGAGAGAGAGAGAGAGAGAGGGAGAGAGGGAGAGAGAGAATCTTCAGCTTGGAGTACGAGTACGTTGATCACGAGGTATCGCGCGGGTTAAGTATGTACCTGTTTCTATACCGAGAGATCCCGCGTGTTTGCTGAGAACATAGAACCCACCGCGTCGTCCCACGTCTTCTTCGTAGGCGCACCTACGTATTCGGTTCGACTACACGTTCCTTTCGTTTCTCTCAGGCGATGGTATCGATGATCGAATCATGAACGAACCACTTCCGCCTTTTGATCTAAGACCGTCTTGTAAGATTTGAGATTAAAAATCTGTTTGTTCTGTTGCAGAGCGCGAGTTCGCCGCGACGTGTGGCCGTTCCCGTTTTGGTGAAGGACGGAAAGCCTTGCGGAAGCGGAGGCGGTGGCGGCAACGAGGGCAGCCGCGGCGGACCGAGCGCGGCCTTGGCGAGTCCAGCCCCTCATATGACGACAGCCTCGAGTCCTCACGGATCTCATCACGCGGCCTCCTCGGTCTCCCATCACTCGGTGGTCGGCGTCGGCCACGTGATGACGTCCAGCCAGAGCCTCCAGCATTGTTCGTACTCCAGGACCGGCGGACAGCAGAGCATGCAGCAGCAACAGCAACCGCAATGCGGCGCGTACCTGCCGTTCCAGGGTCGGACCTGGTAGTACATGCCATCCGCGGCGGGGGTCAACCCCTCCGTCGCAGGTCCAGCCGCCTGGTACCCCACGGAAGACAGCCTTTAGAGTACTCCGAACAATTACTCGCAATACTCGCGGTTCAGATCTATGGAACTCGAGCCAGGAGGAAGCATCTTTCCCTGGTGACGAACGGGTCAAATGGAAACCACGAAATCGAGGAACGGAGGACACTGTCTTACCCTGGTGACGAATAATTACCACGGATGCTGGATTAATAGAGACTCGGTGACACCGCGGATACGTTTTAAACGGAAACATTACCGCGAAGGTGGACTGGTTGTTTCTATTTGCTAAAGGGAGACGCTGCGTGGACCGCAGCTAATTTAAAATTAGTGCTCGCTCTCTATTATCGGAGAAGAAGGGTTCGAATATTGCTCGTGCATTTGGACCAGTCTCGAAGTACTTACATCCGACAAAATTCGAGGTGACTGAATTTCATTGAAATTCCTGTGAGACGATCGCATGACTGGAAATGAGGATTTTATGAAGCGACTGATGCCACGACGCTTGTGAAGCACACTAGGCTAGCAAAACAAGGACGAAACCCTGACTCGACGCTTTCTCAATTCGAATCTCGTTAATTTCTCCGTACAAAGGAATAAGTCCGTTTGAAATATTTCAATCGCGCAAGCAATGCCGGAACGGGTCGAAGGTAACAAATCTTGTTGCACTCGCAGTGCAACGGATTGCGCTCGTACTCGTGTCGCGTGTCGATTCCAATTTCGAGAAACCGTACACCGGCCGCCCGCGCTGCGTGTGACACCGGAGACTCTCATTCGCGACACTGTCCAACTTGCAACACAGTGCAACAAATGCGCGGTACACGGTATGTACTATGTACGTATAATCGAAGGGGACTCGAATTGCCGGTTGCTAACTTTTGTTTCAACGAAACTGTCAAAGTAGATTGGCGCGCAGCTAAATTTTCAATCAACGATTTGATTTTTACCGCGTCCGAGGGAAGTCAGGGAAACATTACACTTTACGATTTCCGCCGATTTCGTCTTCGGATTCAAAGGAAACGGAATCTATTCTTTGGTGAAAATCAGCGGGACGTCGACCAATCGACTGCCAGTATAGGGTAGTCGCGAGCACGAATCGAGCGAACTCGGTGTACTCTTTAAAACCGTGGCCGGATTCGAAAAGAGGGCGATGAACGAAGGTGACGTGAAAGGGGCACCCGACTTACGACTTACACAACTATACCGTTTAGATCCGAAGCGGATTAATCGAGCGAGCAGCGTGGCGCGCGGTACTCGCGCGCCCGCCGGCTTACAGTTTCACGATTCGTTCAATTGAACTCGACTCGGGATTCACCGTTCCCGTCCATTCCTTTTTCTCGTCGCCCGCGGAAACGGTGAAACCGTGTCGACCGACCGTGTTTCAGGACACGCGTGTACATGTACATAGCTAAATAGAGAGATGTATATTACCGCACGGCGTATTTCTTTTCTCCTTCAGTTTTTTCATTCTCTCGCGGAATCGTGACGCGGTGCTCGCGGGTAGGAGGACGCGGGGAGAATCGATTTCGCGGCCCCGACTGCGACGTCGACCGCGAAAAACAAAAAAGAAAAAAGAAAAGGTGGTGTCGATGCTGGTGCCGGATGTGTGAAAGAGTCGCGCGAGAGAAAAGGCGGGTTCTGTGCGATAACGAGGTCACAGGTGTGAATCCGATGGTGTAAATATAAGGCGTGATACGCTGGTGTTTTTAGGCGCGCGCCCACGGAATAAGAATCGCGTGGAAACTCGGCCCGGTCTCGTGGAAACCCGGTGAATTTTCAACTGTAAGCGATTTAGCGAACTCGAGCATTATCGACGTTAATGTAACACGTACATCTACACGAGCACGCAGCCACGAACACACGTAAACACACATACACATACACAAACGTAAAAGTATAACGATTGACGAAATAGCGAGTAGCGTGTGACGGTGAACAAAATTAGAGATTATTACAAAGTTTTGTAAATAACGACAGAGATATTAATAAAACGATACTCATTCAAAAGAACGAGGCGCGGTGGATCCGGTTCACTCTCCCTTCACTCCTCCATCCCTTCTCGTTAACCCCCGGGAGACCGGACAAAGGATCGACGAGTACACCTGAATAGGCCATGGATTGACGCTGATCGCCAAGATTCGGCGAGTCATCAGAATGCTCGCCCGATTGTTTCCTTTGTATCGCGTAGCTGACTCTACTTCTCGTCCTTCGCGCGTGCAGAGAATTCTAACGCTCCGTAAAGTCCCTATCTACGATAGATTTGATTTTCTTTAATTGACGTGAAAGGAATAAAAAGTTTGCAGTCTGCTAATTACCGTGTCCCGTCCGATCGGACAGGTTCGCGAGTACTTGTTCGACGGCAAAGAGAGGAGGGACTAAGAATGTTTCATTACATCTGCGGATTTCGCGAATCGGTTTCTCACGATCCGGAACGAAGGAACAAACGGTCTCGCGAGCAATGCCATGGAAACACCCTCGCGTTTCTGGCCTCGTAACGTCGTAACCCCCTTAGAACGAGCGCGGGATGCGACGGTGTAGCCCCGACGATTATTAAGGTAAGCCGATCTCTTCGATAGGTGAAGGTTAATGCCCGACAGGTAGAAGAGGAGAGGAGTCACCACCGGGAGTCGGGGGCCGGCTGTTATTGGATATTTGCCGAGGGTCCGCAGCCTTAACCCCGTAGGGGTAGGATTCCGACGATTTATCAAGAGCACCGTGACTAATTGCTCCTGGAGAAGAGGGCGAGTACTGGTGCGAGCGCGGCGGCAGGTACACGTATTCGGTGTGTGTGCACACGCGCGCAATTTACCGGGTCAAAAGGAAAAGGTTGCCCGGCGGAAAACTGTTTCCGACTTCCGTCGCGGAAGTGAGATTAATGAAAGCCTAAGGGGGTAAAAGCTTTCTTCCTTTTATTATGAAATCTCGCGAATTACACTCCGTCTTAAACGATACTCGGCCCGGGAGTGCCGAAAAATTGCGCGGAGAAAAATCTAAAAGCGAGAGGTCTCGCACGCGTTTCTGGCTCGACGCTGGCCGCACGCGTGTGGGTCGGTTGGTGCGTGGCCCCGGCGTGACATACGAGAGGTCCTGACGGTGACAGGCCTCCGCTTCTGGTGGTCACTCTTATACACTGGTATCCCATATCGCACCCCACGCAACCCCACCCTTTTCTCTCGCTTCGACCGCCATTATCATATTTATTAACTGCCGCCCGACGCTTATATCTACACCTATTCGCTGCCATTCCTATATAATATAATCTGTGCCAGTGACAGCAGCACGTGGCACCGTTCCCTCGCGCCCCTGCCGAACCTATCTTTCTCTCGTTATTGCTTCTCTCGTTTTCACCCTTCCCCCACGAAGCCCTTATTAGCCGGACCGCGACGTTCGATACGATTAGCGGATTCGGACCGTACCTAATTCCCGATTATGTATCAAAGCTCGAGAGATCAGCCGCTGCGATCTTCCCCGTCCAGGGAACCTCGACCAACGCGATTATTTTATCGACGGTCTGACAACGGATCGTACCGATGTTAAAAAAATATATTTTGTCATTCCATCGCCCGAGTTGTTTGCTCGTCGAAGAATGGCAAGCGTTCGCCTGCACGGATTCGTGCGGTCGATTGTAAATTCATGAAGCAGCGAAGGAACGTTCATGAATAACGGCAGGACGAAAACGTGGGGGCTGTTTCGATCTAAGATGCGAACGCGAGAAGCAAGGGTGTTCTTAGCCAGGATGTTAATGCCTTCCACCCCAGCTAAACGATTCTAATGCATTGCAAAGGGTTGCCGGATAAGTACCTGCCATTCGTCATTCATAACGTTTGAAAACGGTGTACGGCGACTGCGATTTTTATAGAGTAGGACGTCTAATGAAAATGTTATAGACGATCGGATTCTGTGAAAATGGCCGCGACGGGAGCTGCTATCTAATACTGGCGGTGGCAAGTACAGTATCGGTGGAATCGATCCCGGTTGCAGTTTGCCCGGGCGCGTTATTGAATTGGAAATTTCCGGCCGGGGGACAAAGAGTCGATTTCATTTGAAATCATGCCGCGAATATCTCATAGACTTCCATTCAAACAGGTAGAAATGCAGATTGCCGGGCGACACAAAGCATTCCAGTCGGGATAACCGAACTGGATAACGGGTCCAGATATTGCTACTTGACTCCCTCGCCCTGCAGGTAATTGCTACGCTAGAATGCCTTTGCCATTTGCGCGACCCGTCACGCGATTCGCGATACCTAAGATGTACCCCCGACGTCCCCCTGCGTTATTAAATCCTTCCTCGTCATCAACTTTCATATAATAATAATGACGATGCTGCACTAATTGTCGAGAACCGAGTTTCGAATAGAAAGAAGAAAATATCGACACGTGCGAAGACGAAAGATTATGCCGCCTCGTCACAGAAAGCTCGATGCACTCGCGGAAGGAATCTTTCGAAAGACGACGGTAAAGAAAATACGTATACCCGTGGTCCAGCCGGATGGTCAGCGTTCAATGCCGCGGCATAAGAAATCGTTTAGCCGGCGCGGCGATCGGCCGGAGGAGACTCTACTTACTCCACTGTCTGCGCCTCGCGTCCGAGCTTGCGACGACACGGCATAACTCGCACAGACGATTTTCCGTGTACGTAGAGGAGCAATTTTAATCGTGTTCGTGCCGGAGAGCAAGGGAGCAAAAATCACGGTTCGAAACCGGTGGGGAAGCGACTCCGCCTCCGTTCGACCCTACCGTTCCCGGAACACGCCCCACGGATACGCCTCTGAAGGTGCGTGGGCGAGCTTGACCTCCAGAAGCATATCGCATCGGGACTACGGAAAACGCTTTCCCGCGACAGCTTCCTACCTACTGACCGAGACTTCTTTTCTTCCGCCTTGAGAGAGAAGAAACGAGTTAGGAACTTACGAGGGTTGAACGCGTTTTTACCACATGCATAGTACTACGAACTTCTTCGACTCGAACGCGATTTACTTAAAATATAATCTGCTACTGCTCGGTACTTTCTAGTGATTGATGATAAATTAGAATCCGAGACCTCGGCCGCGGAAAGATTCGGTCTCGTTTCGAGGGTGATGGGACGTTCGTTAGTGGAAGGTTCGAGTCCGTTATTAATTGTGTATTCTATGGAACGGAACGGAACAGAAGCGGGGCTCCCCGGACACAGAGAGTTAACCGGCGAGACGCCCGAAAAAACAGTTGCTGCGACACAAAAGCTTGACGCGGCGTGTATAACGAGCACTTAAAGCGGTCGACAACAACGGTCGAACTCGAAAATGTCATAAGATGGCATTGTACCGGGAGGCTGGGAGGGCCACTCGTCGGCCCGTTGGCGCGTACACGATGGTATATTGTTTATCGAGCAGAAGGTAGCACACGGGGTGCACGGGCAACGCTTTTGTAAAAATTATGCCAGCGCGCACGTTGCCCGAGAGGCACGCATATGCCTATCGGCAATGCTCGGTGAACTCTCGAGAGGCTCCGCCGCGCCGTGGCGGCCAAGAAAAATCGCGAGAGAGATCCAAGGTTCCCACACACGGCGAGGCCACCAGCGGCGAGCGAACGTCGAAAGTACGAACGAGCCTCGACTATCGCACCCCACGAGAGGGTGACGCTTTTTCCGTGCGAGCGTATCGTTATTTCCGCGAGACTGGACACCCGAGTCAAGGAGTCGCGAGCTAGGGGGGCCCGGTTCTCGCATGGGGGGTCAGGTCAACCACGGAATCGAAACTGGCACGCAGGTGGAACCCCTTGTCGGTAAATGCTTAGGAACATTATCGACGGGCGGGTGCCCCGCGCGGGAAACCTCGCGGGGGGCCGCATCTCGTCACCTTCCTCTTCTCCCTATGCATCCGTCCGACTGCTCACTCCCGACTAACTTACTCACAAAACGCCGAGCGGTTCTTTGCGACATCATAGCCGCGGCGAACTTTCTTAATCCAAATGCTAACTCGATCGTGATTCGAGTACCGCTTCAAACGTAAACCGTCGTCAAGTTTCAATGGAGCTATCGCGATGAAACGTAGTTTACGAGGTAAAATTGCGATTTCGTTTAGGCACGAAGGACGTTCGCGGCGCAGGGCTAAAAGCACGAAACCCGGGGGGATCCGGGCACCGAGGGAGGGTAGCGATCGAGCACTTGAGCACGAGCTGAGAAGAAATGCGGGGAGAACAATGGGCCGGAGGTAACCAGGAGCCGCTGCTGCGTCATCCCGGTGTCTGAGCCCGTCTCCACCGTAACGAGCTTTGCAACCACCGCCTTCCCTCCGACTTCAAATGTCAATGTCAAACCGACCACCCACGTACGATCCTCCTGTTCCTTCCCAGAATCGAGATACAATTTGTATTGCGCTAATTAAACGAACCACCGCGGGTCCAGGATTATTTGATCGTCCTCGAGTTCAACTTCCGTTAGTTGCCGCGGCAAAAATTTATCCGCAGCTGCTTGATCTTTCCGCGTGGTTTCGCGCCGCACAAACGAGCGTAGACACTCGGCCGATACGTATGTAAGTACTCCGGTGGGTACTTATCAAACGCAGGCGGCACGGAACGAGAGAGAAGGCAACGCGGCCGCGAATAGGACGAGGGACGGGGTTAGGCGAATCGCGCGAGTCTAAGCGAGAGCGAGAAAGAATGGCGTACACTACTTGGCTACTTGGCATTTACATCCGCCATCCATTTTGCACGCCGGTACTTCAGGCCCTATTCTTTACCTTTAGGTGCCTGCAACCATGTACGAGTGTACGCGTACGCGTTTAAGTAGCGACGTGTACACATATACATCTATATACATATACGTGCGCGCGTTCGACGCTGGTTACGTTTTCGCGTTGCGTACCATGACGGTGCGTAAGAGACGGTACAGGAAAGAAAGGTGGAAGAATGGCGGAGAAGAAGCAAAGAGAAAAACAAAGAACGGAGGGAAGAAAGAGAGAAGGGAGAGAAGAGAACTCGGATGTGCCGTGGAGCAGAGTCGCGTGAGGTGAGGGCGCACCTGGACCTTCTTCTCCATGGGCGTACAAGGGCTCTCACTGCCTTCCACTCCACGATTCAACCACCCAACGGACTGCCTCCAGTTACGTGCACCAAAGTTTCTTCCTTCTCTCTTTTTCGTTCCCATCTTCCTTTTCCTCTTTCCTTTTTGTTGTTGTTGCAGTCCCTCTCTTCCTGTACGCGTGTACCGCCGGAATCCGCCGACGCAAACGCGTCCTACGCCGCCTTCACGAGCTTCGGTTTTTCAACAAAAAATAAAAAGCAAAACTCGAAGAGTTCGAGTTCCCGACAATTTGTAAAAAAAGATTGTTAAACGCTTATACAAACGGACTTACAGTTTCGTTTGCGAGCAAAGCGAAAAGCGAGGGAATGCTGTCCGAGAGTGATCCGTGATAGGTGGTAGGAAATGGTCGGGGTCGCGTATATAGAAAGCGTGGAGCGAAACGCATTACACGCAAGCGACGACTCGTACTCGATGAAGATGTAAGGGCCGCATTGTGTCCTGCATCGTCGAGAGAACTCGAGAATAAAAAGAGAGAGAGAGAGAGAGAGGGGGAGAGAAAGAGAGAGGGTTGGGGGCAAGGAGAAACAGAGAGGGGTGGAACGTAGGAGAACCGCAACTACTAACGTGGGGTAGATCTCGCCGCGGATAGTGCTTTATTTCATCAAAGGGACAACAAGGAAGCCGAGATAACGCCGCGTGCTTCAGAGGAAGGAGTGCGGTACGGAGAGTATGAGAGGCACGCACAACGCTCCTCGATCGTCCATCGCGAGATCTCGTACGCACGCAGTAGAACACGTATGCGAAATTCTTGAAAGTTTTCGTAGGAGAAAGTGGCGTGCAACTTTTCTAAAGATTCCCGTCGTCCGTTAAAAGAAAGGATCGAACCACGAAACTAAATATGGTGTGAGACGCCGGCCACGGAAGGGGTAGTTCACGTTCGTGCATGCGGGCTATCGGAAGTATCGGCTTGGCTACGATTTTATGCGGGCAATGCGAATTAAATAGGCCGTGCAGAATTGCAGGACACAATGGCGCCGATTTTTATCACCCGTCTTCCCGTGTACACACCACGCAAACATTATTTTACTTTACAAAAAGGAACTAGACTTCGATATCGGAACGTGAGCTAAGATCTCATCGATTCCGCGTTTGCCCGACTAAAGGGATTGAACGTCTCCGATTTTCTATGACATATATGTGACATATAGGTTCCAGATTTTAGAGTGACGATAGAAAAGGCAAAGAGAAAGAGAAAAGCGAGAGAGAGAGAAAGACAAAGAGAGAGAAGAGCGTTGCTCGCTATTGTTTTCTCAAGTGGTACTCGTTCGTTCAATGCTCGCCCGCTCTGCTCGACCGGTACCAGATGTATCCAGACCGCCTAGTTTCAACCCTGATATTATAGTTATAAGTTACTACGCATCGTTCGTTACAAACATGCCTCGCACTTAAGCAAATTTTCTACCGTGCGTGTAAAACTACTTGTACTTACTGCCGAAATGTAGAGGAAGGATTATGAAATCGTGGAACGAAGGGGGTATCGTACCAAATAACTCACGTATACGTCCATATATTTTTTTTTCCAAGTGCGTAAAATACAAAAATGTTTACGAGATAGATTGAAGTATACTCGTAATGAACAGAATGCGTATCCATTTTTGTACACCGACAGTGTCGGGAAACAAGTTTTGACCAACTAAATAATTAATTCTTTCATATATTGCGATCAGCAATCGAATTGCAAATTAATTACGCGCTAAAAATGTACAATGTACAATTGATCAATTCTGAGATCAATTCAATATTCACATCGAGGAAAATTAAAGTATAATTGTTTCAAACGAATTCCCATCGACCAATTGCACTTCAATAATTACTCGATGTTTTGTTGTACAAATTTTCTTTCTTATAAGTTCATAGAAAATTAAATTTCTTAATTAAACCATCACAGGTCGTATTATGCATGTATCATATATCCAATTCGACAATACAAGAAGAATTTATATGCATTAATCGTCAGCTTAAATTCTGTGAATCTCTACGTGAACGCGTGGAGAAAAATAAATCTGCTGGAATGACGCGTTCGCAGATATCTAAACGAGATAGATATAGAAATAAAGAAAACAGTATTTGTTTCCAATAAAACAAGTTTCACAGTTTCAAAACTGAAAACACGAATCTTTCCTAAGCCTAACTTAAAAATACCCAAAACCTGTGATGGCATTGATCCATGGAAAAAGTGGATCTACCGTCTCCACCCTCCACCCCTGTTCCCGCCATTTCCACCGTTATTCCCTTGCCGATTAGAAGAATAATTCTAGAACACGACAACGAAACGTGATTAATTCCTAAGATTTGCACTCCTAAATCCTTACTTTACACCCTATTATACGAATTTTCAATCAGCTCCTTATAAGAGGTCCTTTCTTGATGCGAGAATATTAAAAGCAAAATATTCCTGAGGTCCAATCATAAAAATTTCAGAAATTTTCTATATTTTACAGACACCCAATTGTGAGAATTTTCAATCAGCTCCTTATAAGAGTTATTTTCTTGATGCGAGAGAGAGAAAACCTTATTGATTTCCAATTATCAACATTTTTGAATCCCTGTTGTATTTAATTATGCGAATTTTTAACTCCAACGAAAGTTTTTCAATGTAAGAATATTAGAAATGAATTCTTACCCTATGCTGATCGTACTGCGACCCGTAGCTACCGTACTGCACATTCTGGTAATTACGTCCGTACGGTTGGGCGCTGTAATTGTTCCTCTGCTGGTATTCCGGGTAATGTTGATAACTTTGAGGCATGCCATATCCTCTTGACCACGGTCCGGGCACCATAGCCTGGCTAGACCCGGCGCTCTCATATCCTCCTTGATGGTAACCAGTGCTCTGATAACCTGGAACAATCGAATCAAACGAACGATTCTAAATTCCTTGATTCTCTATAAATTCCTTTCTAAAATTCTTAGGTGTATGAACCTGTCGGTCAACTACCGAGTCCTATCGTGATCAACGAGACAAAGAAGAAGGCAATAGGTAGCGACGCGTAGGTCGTAGGTGAACGAGGGTGGATTGGAGCGTGGCGGCGCGTGTCGCGTGTACCCTCGAATAATATGTAAACGTGCGCGGAGCCACGTCGACGGAAGGCAGAGAGTGTTTGTCAGCATCGCGAAACGTCATAATGGAGCTCGATGCTAATAACGGATTTTCGAAAGGGCAACGTGCCGCGTGGCGAGTGCACCGTCGTACCGTACGCAGGATATACCGTCGTTAGAACGACCCCAGG
Source organism: Ceratina calcarata (assembly GCF_001652005.2). Classification (NCBI taxonomy): domain Eukaryota; kingdom Metazoa; phylum Arthropoda; class Insecta; order Hymenoptera; family Apidae; genus Ceratina; species Ceratina calcarata. Next base: position 154,911 of record NW_017167384.1, on the reverse strand, counting down.
ACTCGCACGCCCACGCGAACGCGACTGGATGTAATGACGACGCTGACAAAAGAACAAAACGTTCCTCTTTTCTAACTATGCGCGCTGAATATTTATAACTCGAGTCGAATCGCAGGATCATGCTTTTTGCGCGGGCAGAGCATCTCTACCAGGGAGAGTAACAAGAACGACGAGTTGAAAGAGGATACGAAGACCAGGCCCGTTCTGTTTGATGTACCGTGACGAGTGGAAATCAATTTTAATTGAATTGATTATGAGCTACCATGCTCGTCGCATGCTGTCCCTGCCAGCGAACGCAGTAACGAAGTCGCGAGGATTTTTTATTCATGTATTCCACGCGCGAGCATCGACCGCGTATCTGGCCAAAGAATGAAAATTGATCTTCATACTGAACAGCTACCTCGAAGGTAGTCTCGCTGTTCCAAGAAGCGATCCCCGTTTCTCATCGGGTTGGAGAGACTATCAGTGACGCATGATAATCGTATAGTTTGGTTCAATCGAGCTCGTAATGGGAGGCGGCAAACATCGTCAATATTATCGAGGGTCGAATGGGGTGGATGGTCCCGTGGATTTCTGCTCCAGCGTTTACTACACTGTCTCTATTTCGTACGGGTTCTCTCGCTCTCTGCGGCAACAATAACATCTCCCGTGGATTCCAGCCCCGGGAACAGGAGAAACCCCCACGGGTAATCCTCGCCCTCGCCGAAAAAAGGAACGAGGGGGCGGGAGCAGGGTTTTAACAGTTTACACGTCGGATCATCCCTCGTTATTGTTGCGTTTATGATAATAGCAACCGACCGGCACGCACGCAGCCACCCCTGGCTGACCGCTCAACCCTATCCCTGCGATCGAAATTGTTAGCACGCTCAGGTATTTAATTAGACGCGTTCTACCTAGGCGCGTGGGTATACGTCGTTCCTCCGTGCCGCTTTCTCTCACGAAAGAGCGGTTTCATCTTCGCGAGGATTTCAGGCTAGGCTTTCTCTCGCGGTGGAAACGGTGAACGGTTTTAGCGGGGAATTTTCGGAAAAATCTACGACTGGCAACAATGACGAGCGAAAAACGATAACGCGGAGAGAAAAATGGGACTCCGGGTGGAGGGACGGGAAAGTGTAATTTCAGTTTGAAACAGGAACGGGAGAGGCCGACCCACATCGAGCGGCTTCGAGTGTTTGTATTGCTGACGCGGCGATCCAATCCAATCCAATACCCATGGCGGATAGGCAACACACAACGCGTATACTGCCTCCGTATCACCCTATCCTCTCTCTCTCTTTCTCCTCCGAAACGGTCGCTTTCCAATATAATTTCGCGAGGCTCGCGACGACCAGGCAATGCTTTCATTTTGTAATTAATCGTTCATTTCACCGCGCAGCCGAATCAATTTTTCCCGACCGCGACTCTAATTAAATCTAAAGCTATCGATTCGCGGTGCAATGGCGTATAGATTATTAACGAATTTCAATCTGAAAAAGGTCCGATGGAGCTTGATGCTAGGCGGCGACGAGACGTTTCGGTAAAGCGAGTAGAGACGATTTTCATGGTAGAAGGATCAGAGGGGGATCGCGTTTCCGTCCGAAGTATTAGAAATTAAAGGCGAGGCGCGTAGAAATTTCTTCTGGCCCGGGTCAAAGCGAAAAAGACTCGTGCGGCCGCGGGCACGGAAATCGAAACCCTTTAGCCTCCGCTTTCCTCGAGAGGCGAGACCAACCGACTAACTCGAATGAAAAGGCACCAGTGCTGGCTAAGAGACACTTCGTGCACGCTCCTGCTGGCGTGTATCCGAGCACGGAAAAAAGAGGAGAGCGAGAAAAGAACGGAACGGGGAAGAGGTGGAAGGAGAAGAGGCTTATTTAGCTTACCTTTTACTTACACGTGCTATACAATGTTTACCTACACCCACCTAAACACATAAGACTGAAGGGACCGCTGCCAGAGAGGAATAATGTTTGCGTAAGAAGAACGGATAGCGATTTCGATATTTAAAATAAAAAAAGAGTGTCGACCGGTCAAGGTTGACGCGCATGCACGCTCGACGAGTCTACAGACGATGGATCGTCTTTAACGTTGGATCCGCGATTTTTGTGGAAGAACGAGGTGGACGGTTTTTGGATTTCATTTGAACGCGGCGCAGCTACCTGACGACAAGAACAATGAGAGAACGGTGGTTCCCTATCGCGACTGGTAGCTGTGTACAAGATGGCGCCAGGCCAGGCAGGCCGGAGTACCACTCGGGCGATTTCCGGTGGCTTTGTTCCGTGCACCACTCGTGCTACCGGGTGTGTTCGATGAAACTCGAGGCTTAAAGCCGCGTTTTTCAGTCACGCTGCCAGCTTACGTGCGTGCGCGTGAGATATAAAGAGGTTTTTCTTCTATGAAGCCAGTTAGCCAACGAACCGGTAATTCCTCGCCGCAATCACCACCCTTCCTTTTTTTCTCGCGACTTCACCCACTTCTTACTTCTCCTCTCGTCCGTTCTTTCCTCCTCGTCCCTTTCTACTTCTTCATTCTCGCCTTTGCCTGGAGACCAAGAAACGAGGCTCGACGTTTTCAGCCTCCCTTTTCGTTTTCTCTTATAGTCGCCAGTAGCAGAGGCCCTCGAACGCCCTTACAGCGCCACGACGACGAACCGGAACGAAACGAGAGACGAGACGCGTTTACCCCTGCCATCGACGACTTTTACTTTCTTCGTTCCGTCCTTTGCTCGCGGTAATTCGTTCGAGAGGAAATTTCGAGTTTCCCTCTCATTCTGCGCGAACGAATGTTGCTGCTGCTGACGGTCCATGCGTTTTCCAAATATTTTAATGAATATTGCAACACTGATTTATCGACTCGAGAGATACGAGGATTTTCCATAATTATTACTAAAATCATCGACGAAATAATTATGCGGTTTCGCGTTTTGCCCGCTATTATCACAGTTTCCACAGGTAGAATCTGAACAGTGGGGAATTACAGAGAAAACGATTTGCTATCGAAATCCTGGACGACTCGATGGAGTCGCCGGCTTGATAAAGAAGCGAGTCGCATCGTCCGCCCGTTTTCCGAGTATTTCTCGGTTGAACCCTCGGTGGAGAGAGGCGAGCGAGGGAAAGGGGTTCGGTTGGCTAAGGGTGGGCGCACGAGGGAGGACGATGGAGCGAGAAAGGGCGAAGATCGAAGGAGAACGCAGAGAAACACTTGACCCTGCCTGGCTGGTTGCCGATGCTGTGCCAGCAAACCCCACCGTGCAACATGCGTTAATAAACGCAACGTCGGTGTGTTCGTCCCTCGTCCGTGTGCTCCACCCGTCATCTACCCTCACGGAACCCACCCCTGGCCGTAGCCTCGCTCGCTCGCACGCCCACCATGTTGGTTCCCGGTTCGCTCGTTTCGCGCATACGCGAGCTGCTGGAAAACGCACGAACCGTGTGTGGCGCCACGCAGCGGGGACCAGCGCACCGGGCCACAGGGGTTGAAACAGGGGGGTGGGCGTACGTTCGGTCGGGCGCGAGTAACGTGTTGACTGTCGCGATCGCGCAACTCCTAATTTATTTACAATTTCGCTAAGGGGGAGCCGGATTGATTCGAGCCCCATCCACCCCTTCGAGATCCGATACCAGCTACGCGACCGGTAATTCGCTGCTCGTTTAATTGCACTTTTCTAGCCGCGCGCGTACCAAATATATCTACTCTTCGACCGGATGTAAGACGTAGGCTACGAATGAACCCGGTTCCAAAATTAAAATATAGTAACCGAGCGAGGAAAAGTCGAGTGGCTCCCGACGAGGCCAAAAATGCAAGAGTCGAGCATCGGCCAAGAAAATATTCGTAGCTGCGCGAACTTTGTATACGAGGAGGAAGAGGAAGAAGGCGTTATAAGACGAAGACGAGGCTCGTCGATGGGACGAGGAAAGAAGTATGCAGAAGCACTCGTGTCAGAGGCGACCAATAAATTTATCGAGCGGGTGTTGGCATGGAGACTGCCGGACAGAGCTCGGTTGGATGGCCCAGAGGGCGATGAGAGGGCACTCGAGAATCCTCCAGGAGCCCGTCACGGGGAAATTGGAGGCAGCCACGGCGGTGGCCAGGAGGAGGAACGCGGAGAAAAGAGAGACGATGGAAGCGGTGGAAGAAGACGGTTGCCAGCAGGTGAAACGAAGAAGGAGAGAGAGAGGAAGAAAGAGAGAGAGAGAGAGAGAGACACCCGGTGGGGAACGGGGCTGAGGTATCGATTTCTGGCGGCGATCCAATCAACGATGGTGCCTTATCTAACGCCTTTGCCACCCGCTTTAACACACCACTGTGTCTCTGATAAGACACAGCCTCACCAGATTTATTAAATGTTACGCGCCGTTACCGCACGTGCCTCTAGTTATACGTCGATTACATCGAACGTCGAGATACACGCACGTTCGACATAGAGAGAGAGAGAGAGCTCGTTAGTGAGAACGATTAATACTTTCTGCGAACATATTTGTCCTACGGATTGAAAGTACGAGGCGCGACGGAATCGATACACGGCGTCGAGGTTGGAAGATGCAGCCAATATTCGACGAGAGCCAGCCAGCCAGTCAGCGGCGTTGGCTTTCTTTAACCCGTGATCTTTAATTCATTAACGACATTAATTATTCATCGCCGATAACGACGGCGGAATCGCTGATCGTCGCCCCTTCTCAACGACCATCCCTGCCTGCCTCTGCCATCGCGAATCGTTCTAGGTCTCGTCTGCGACTCGACGGATCCTTTGTTTTTCTTCTGGATTCTCGTGGATAAATCGCACACCCGTCTACCCGGAGCAATTGTAAGAGAAGCCATTTTTGCGTGGACGTTCCGTGTGTACGGACTGGCTAATCCCTCTGACATTGTTTTCGAAACAATACGACATTCGCCCCTAATTTGTACCGCCCCCGCGATATATAGCTACGGAGGCTGACAGAGTCAATATTTTCGCTGTCTATCGCTCCGTCAAGAAAGACGAAATATCGGCCGCCGCGACGAGAATATTTCTGCATAGGTTGCCGCGACGCGACGCTACTACTTGCTTGCTCAGCCGTTTCGGATTAACTCGTATCGCAGCCGCCGCGGCTTTTCCATATTTTTTATGCCCCTCGGGGAAAACGTCAAATTAAATTCCATGCCAGAAATAGGCAACCCGAGTCGTTTCGAAGTATCATTTGACAATACGATTGCCGGAAACAAATGGGAATCGCGACGAATTGGAAAGTAAGCAGAGAGGCGAGACACGTTGGTTCGGCCGGTTCTACGTTTGATTCGAGGCAGGAAGAGTCGGGGTAAAAAATGAAAGAGAGGACGAGGGAAGGAAGAACGAGAGCAGAAGAGCGAAAGAGTAGTGCGCTCAGCGTTGTAGGACTCTCCGGTGGAGAGCCCTCCCTCTCTCTCGCCCGCTTAAAGCCCTATCCACTACTCATTTATCAAATAAATCAACACAGCTACTTGCGCACCTGTGAAGAGATCCGAGCTCGGCGTGCCGTCCAGGAGCCCCGCTCATCGATTTCTTCACGCGTGCCCAACTAATCTGATTAAAACTTAACTACTGAAAATGAAACACGCGATGCATTATTTCTTGTGGCTACGTGAAATTTGAAAAGTGGGAAACGAAGCAAGAAAATATATCGTCTGCTATTTACTGTTGGGATCAATCGGAGGAAAAGCTGGAAAGAATGGGTATGTAAGAGGGCAGATAGGGTGAACCGTGAGAAGAGCGAAAAAAGACGGGGAGAAAGCGAGAGAGAAAGAGAGAGAGGGACGGGGGACAGAGGAGGCATAATCAAAGAGGTTCGAAAAATCAGGATGCACTTAGAAGCACGTACTCGGCCTATAGAGAGGCATTCAGTTATACTGGTGAGTTTGGAGTCAAAGCAAGGACCCTTGGTTCAACCGGCGCATTACCTCCACCGCTCTCGCGGTCTCTATGCCCACGTTTTACATCCACGATAGCTTTTTCACCGATAACGACCGCCGCTATTTACGATTACAATTAGGAATCTTATCATAATTTTCGGATGACCTTTCAACGATCACGGTTTCAACATCCGGGGGAACATCTAGTCTTTTCAAATTAACAATCTGTGTGACGCGTAAAACGAGAACAGCTACGGAAAATCGCATTGATAAAAAATTGATGATCCTTGAACGAGAACACTCGGTAGAAGAGAAAACAATGGAAGAGTCTGTTTGACGATCATGATTAGCCGTTTAGGTGATATCGAAACCTATACACTCGGTGGGTGCGCGAGTACACCTTCGAGGAGCGGAACAAGCGAGAGTAAAACGTAGAGGGAGGGTGGAAGAGGGTGTAGGATGCACGCGAGGTCGCGAGCTCGAGAGTCGCGGCGGAACGACACGGTGGATCCTGAAAAGCGAGAGGAACGTTGAAAAGGTGGCTACTCGGCTTTGTAACGGAGTTAAGAAGACGAAGCGGAGGAAGGAGCGAAAGAAACGGTAGCGGTGGAAAAAGAGTGCGTCGCGAAGAAGAGGAAGAGGAAGAGTAGGATGGTCCTTGTGCAGCGAGGACCCCAGGATACCGGCAAGGAGTATCCTAGAACTGTTGAGGATGCTTCACTCCCATCGTCCTCTTCCACGTGGGCCTCCTCCCCCGCGTATCTCTCTCCTCCTTCTCTCTTTTCTCCTTGTAAATACGTCCCGAGTCCCATCAGGATCTCTCTACTCTTGCAAAGGGAGACCGTCTCCTTCAAACGGTGCACCCGAAGAGAGATATCATCCGTCCGCCTCTCTTCCTTCCTACCCGTCCTCGACGCTGTTACTTTTCCTTCTCTTCTCGGTTTTCTTTCCCGACGCGCGAATTATCCGTTACCGCCGATCTCCTTGCGCCACGCCGCGAAACTTTCATACGAATCGTGAAATCAAGGGCCCTTCGAGGTCTCTGAAGTAGACGGAGAGAATCGTGCGAGTGCTAGCGGCAGATTTTCCAATCTACCCACTTAACGCGAGGTTCGATTCTTAAATCGATAGAGGACAAGTGAAATTGATCCTCTCTACAGATACTGTCTCAAGAGATAGCTTGTAAGTCGCGGGCTTCTGATCGAAAAAACTGAAACGCGTAGAGGAAATGAACGAGCTGATCGAGCAAACAGTGAGGAATATCGAAAGTAGTCGGAACCGCAGAATTCGACGCGGAGGTGGGCCCGAAAAGAAATTCCGGAGGCGTCAAGAGGATTCCACGGACGGACCCGGACGGTCAGCACGGTTCGCGAGAAGTCCTCGAAACCTCGGTGAAATCGGATCCCCAATGTAGATGGGTCAACAAGTCGACGCGTTCGGAAACGAGATCGTTTCCTAACCGAGAATAGAAGAACACGGCCACCGAAACCCGATACTTTCGGGTCATCGTCGAGGAATCAAAACGTGTCATGGATCCGGCCACTCAACCCCGCCCCCGAGCCTTTCACGTTTCCGATTGACAATGAAAAGGAAGAAGGGTACCACAAGTGTCTTACTTTTACTATGACCTACCGCCTCCGTGATAGCATACGTCTCGTACTACGAAATCTTCACGACCTCATCGTGAAATGGAATATACGAGCGCATGAAAATGTTCCAAGACTTTATACAATGTTTAAAAGGCGTTTGTTAAAATCAGATGAACTACAACAGTGAAACGACACAATGGGAGAAATCTGAAAGTAAGAAAAGAAGAGAGGGTGCAGGTCTCGGATGGCCGCGTGGAAATGAGGTGGAAAACCGCACCCTCGGTTCACTTGGCTCACCTTTTCTTTGCGTTTTCGAGGATACTAACCGAGGATTTTACCGTCACCGCGGTTTTCTTGATTGTATTACAAACGCGAGCGAGCGAACGCGCGAGCGGGTTCTCGAGTCAGTCGAGCGCGAAGAAATCGTGCCAAGGTAAAAAAAAAAAAATCCGGAGAAAGGAGAGCGATGAAAAGGCCCGATTTCGTCGCGGAAAGGAAGAAGCTATGTAGGCGAGGGAAAACGGAAAACGTATTTTTCATTCGTCGAATTCCTCGTCGACGTTGCGAAACGCGCGACGATGGTTTCCATTTCATTCGGTTGATCGCGCGATGGCCCAGAAACGTAAATGTAAATTACTGAGGAAAAAAAATAATCGGAACGATCGGAAAAATTCATTGGAATTTGCCGGCGAAGTGGAGCAATTTAAATTTGTTATCTACCGTTTGTATAAATGAAGCGAATAAAAAACACTTCGCATCGAGCGTCGCTTGATTAATAAAAAGAAAAAACTAAATGCTCAAGAAATAAGCGGAAAAAACATCGATGAGAAAATAAGGAAAAACGGAATCGGGGAAAAAGGAAAGGGTAACTGCGAAGCGTGTATTATAGGCGCGTAGGTATGCGAGTGTATTCAAGGAGCAGAGCTCTCTTCTCTCTCTTTTTGCGTACATCCATATCGTGTATAGCGGTGCGTACACGGAGAGGCAACAAGAACTCGTCGTCATTTCAGAATTAATCTCATTCGACTGCCCCCTTTATACTCTCCCTCGCATTCTGCGGGGCGAGAGCCTCGGTAGCCGCTTCGTGGCCTCAAGGTTAATTGGAACAAGAGCGAGGAACGAGCGAAGGAAAAGGACCGGATAGAAATCCCACAAGGAGCATGCGAGTTTTCTTACCCGGGCGATCTCTCGTTTTAAGCGCCCGCTCGACCGATGCACTCTCGCCTTAAGGGTCAACGGAGAGGGTTCAATTTTCTCTCACATCCAAATATTCCTTGTCCTGCTTATAGTATTCCTTCGGTAACTCCAGTTTTATTCCGATCTCCGTTTGTTTAAATCGACTTTGTCTAAGAGCCTACAAAGAATTCTGAAGAGAAAATCCTTCTATACCTTTAAAGTCGTTCAACCGTACATAAACTGCTGAGATAAATTCTGCTTTTAAGTAAACATCGAGAGTGCAAGGAGAAGCAAATTAGAGGTTCGTGAACAGGTGTATCGGTGATCCCCCAACAAAACAGAAATACCTTTTCTTCGGCTAGGATATGCGCACCATTTACTTTTATTAGGTGAAAGAAGGCCTCTTTCCTATTCAGGTGATCCGCTAAGCCGACTGAGAAAGAAAGGAAAATCCTCTCCCGCGATCGGTCCTTTTCTCCCGATCGAGGACCTGGCGAGTTAGTTCATGGGGACGTAATACGAACAGACGCGACGGTCCTCGACTCTTCAATTAGCCCGGAAGTCAACGTAACGAAAATAGATCTAATTCCCTTTCTTAGAACGTTTTTTCTTTAAATCTGAACAATGTTAGAAGTAAAAGACACATGCCTGATCATCAGAATGTTTGTCAAATCATTGAGGAAGTCAAACCACAGCGGTGAGACAAATTAGCAAGTAGTATAAGTCAGTAATTGGCCAGACGTTTCTCGAATTAAAACAGGCAGCTGATGGGCCGATAATATCGATCCCATGAACGAACGTGGGGTCGATTTGGCTTTAAGTAAAAGTCCAAACGATCCTCGACCCCCTAAGGATGGTCAATGTGGAGGGTAGGGCGGCCTTTCTATTAGCCTCTAGAAATCGCACGAACCCCTTCAACTGGGACAATTCTCTCCCTCTCGCTCGCTCCCCCTGGACTGTAATAGAGTTTCGCGCTCGCCAAGAGAATTGCCCCGAGTCAGTCGGCCTTCCTGGATCCACGATCTGGTCAACCGAAGAATTGATAATCAAAGCGATCCCGAACACCCTTATCGTTCCTTAACGAGTTTATTTGCTCCGATTGGCAGAAGAAATTCTACTTCTTTTTATTTATCTCCTTTCAAGTATAAAAGACGTCCACGTGTCTACGATTTGCGGGTCCTCGAAATCTTTTGGATCTCGGGGCAAGAAGAGGATCTCTCTCATTGCTAATATTTCTTATCCGTATCCGCGTGTCAACGAGCGAAGGAGACTCGCGGCAAAGATCTTCCTCTCTGTCTTCTCCTCCATTAGCAAAAAAGAAAAAAAACGTGGAGAGAGAAGAACCCCAAGAGAGATAAGACAGGAGGAACCGAGGGACAGAGCAAGGTAAAGCAGAGAAGGGAAAAAAAATCCGTATCTTTGACGAAACCGAAGAGTCGTCGTCGTACGTGTCCTTAAGCGACTGCCAGGCTTCCACGCTAATGAGGCGCGGCGTAATTAGTGAGACTGTCTACCGGCTGGACCCTTCACGAGAGGGCGGATCCCTCTCGACGTCGAGTCGCTCTCTCGTGCCCCGACCCCGCATCCCTCCGGTTCGCCACTCCACGTATCCTCAACCCGTTTCACGATTTCTTACCGGCGTTGAAGGAGAGGCTGACACCTCTCGCTGGAAATTCACGACTTTTCAACCCCGCGCGTGGCGAAAAAATAGCGCGATTAAATCTACCACTCTAGCCGGACTTAATCCCTTTTTCAACCCTGGCCTCGTGCGTTCCGCACACTTCATCTTTAAACCTCTGAACTTTCCCAAATTTTGCTAACATTTCTTCATCAAAAGTTGCGTTCTTACAAGTACGAGTACTTGGCGTTTTTCTTTTACCCTATTGGAAGCTGTTCAAAAATTAATTGCATCTTGTTGCCAAACAAGAGAACTCTTATTTAAATTGGATAAGGCGAGTTACTCGAGTTTAAGTAAAGATCAATGTAGAAAACGAAATAAGATAAGGCACAATTTCTATGGCGGTGCGAATGGGATTTCGACGAGTGAACAGAAAGATGCGGTGTAGGTTGCGATTACAGGGGAGGGGGGCAGGTTTTCGAAGGCGGGAAGGCCGATTTAGGGCACAATGCGGTTCAATGCCGAGGAAATTAGCCACGGCACTGCCGGTGACGCCCGTCAGACCCACACCGAGCAAAACAGAGATTCCCGTCATCGAGCCATGGGAGCATTATTTGTGTCCTCGTTGCTCCTTATTAATCCCCGCGCATCCAGTAGAATTTTTACATTCCATCCAATCGATAAATGTATTCGCAATCAGCGGAACGAACAGATTAAAAGGAAATTTTGATGATAAAACGATCTTCCTATCTCTGGCTCTTTCCTTTTCTGTCTCTGTCTCCGTTCAGAAAAAGAAGCAGGCTTTGAAGTTCCGGAGCAAAGAGAGCCAGAACGCGGGCATCATCGAGTGTCTGAAGAGATCGCGGCGAGGACAAGTTCACCTATGCTCTCGAAGATGAATGGATCCTATAGTTAATGGCGGGGAGGGCTTGTATCGCAGGTAGTAGACATACGTGGAGGATGAATAGGCGAGGGTGAACGAGCATTTAGAGAAGAAGCCTCTGTTCCGTCCTCCTCCACGGCCTCCTTCACTCTCCTGCGATCGCTTTGTTCGACTCGTCTTCGAGATCGAACGTTTTTTCATGGAAAACACGTGTCCTCGTTACCGGTTCGACCGTAATTGCTACGGACAGCCATTGATATGCTAACTGTAGAGTCACTATGCCCTCCTTTTTAATCCGATCGGTACTTTTTCCAAGATGCGCCTAGTTATTAATTAGAAAATACGTTTCCTAAAAATGACATACTCGGAGTGCATCGCGACTATTTTCCAAGTAAAGCGTCCCCTTGAAAGAAGATAAAGGAAGAACGGATGAAAGAAGCTGTAACGGAGCGTGCAAGCGTCTCCTTTTTCGACGGGTCCATGGAAAACGACTAATGGATGGATAATGACGCGTAATGGATGCGACGGACATTACAGGTAATATCTGGTGAAAGCGGCAGCCAGTTTTCGCGAGGGATAGAGGGGAGCCGGTAAATAGACGCGGTACACCTCGCTGCCGATGGATGGGACCGGAGAGGTAATTTTCACCGGCGAATCGAGACTGAAGAAGCCGTGGAAGCTTTCAGGAAGGGCTCCCGTGTCGACGGTTTCCCAGGGATTCAAGAGAGCCTCGTGACGATGGATACATTTTGATCACTCGTCACAGAAATACATGATACTCGTTGAATAGTAAAAATAAATTATTCAAAACGTGACAGGGAACGTCCGATATCATTGCTGCTTGATCACTTCTACGAAATTAATACTTCCTGTAGACTGTAACCGATTCCCACGAGGAAATCTTGATTTCGTATCGCGCGAGACCATCTGGTAGCAGATCGGATCTGGACGGTTCTTCTTGGTCTTGCGTCCGGTTTCTGCGCGATTCGAGGCTCCGCCGCCGCTGGCTGCACGAGTGTTTGCCGTCCACTCGAAACCAGTCCCGAACGAGTTGGCGCGCGCGCTCCCGACGAAGACGCGGAGACGAGGCTGGACGAGGACGGGATAGAGACGAACGGACAAAGCGTGGAGTATAGACGTTCTAGCGTCTAGCGAGGCGGGAGGCCAGGAACGAAGCTTAATTTGTCTAACGAGGGGTCTCTGCACCTGTCATCTGGACGGAGATATGGACGAACCGGCGACGCACGCCTTCTATCCATCGGGAAGCGTTTTGCTCCGTGTCCAACTTGTTTTATTATCTCCCATCACGTGTGAAAGATGCGTTTTTGTCAAATGATCCGTTTTGTATTTTCGCATTAAAGAACGTGTACGAGTCATGGGGGACATTGAAAGTTCCTACAGACGTGGACGGAACGAGTCTTTCCGGACGGAGGGTTCGTTCGACCAGGTCAGGCGTGTGCCTGGCGTTTACACCCCTCGGTAAATCAATCACACACCGTGTAACAACGTTTTGTTTTTGCGGTCACGCGCGGATACTTCTTGGAGCGCCTGTATCCGCTCGGACACGCCTTCCGGGCCTGTCAACTACCGCCGATCGTAATTCACCTTCCCAGAATAATTGACACCTCAAGACGCGCTCTCGTACAACGAGAAACCGCGTTTTACAATTGAATATCAATGAATACGATTTGTTTATGACTTCGTAACGTTAAGGATGTATTGACTATACAGTCAATCCCAAAAGATTATGTACCTTAGAAAAACGCATTTCCTATAATTAAAAAGAAATCAGACGTCGGAAGAATAATGCTAATAATAAATAGCTACGTCTTAAAAAGTATAGAAGGAAATATCCAATTTTTTTTTTTCAAAATTCCGAAAATGCTTGAAATAAAAGTTGTTTTCCTTCTAACTTCGATATTTAACGAGTTACGTATGATTATTTGGCATTTTATTGATGTTGACAAAATCCGACCATCCCAGCGTCGAAACGGCGAACTTTTGAAAAAAAATTTCGTTTTTCCTCAATAACTCCTAAACCGTTGATCCTACGAGAAAATTGCATAGGACCTTTTTTGTAGAGGACAACGAGATCTACAATTTCTGTATAAAAGTTTGTCGCTAGCATTAATAGTTTACGAGTTATTGACGAAAAACGAAAAAACAGTTTTTTGCAAATTACTCGTTAACTATTGACGCTAGCGAAAAATTT
>NW_017167384.1:119781-141140 GCF_001652005.2 Ceratina calcarata | reverse complement strand
ATCCAACGGTTTGGGAGTTATTGGCAAAAAACGAAAATTTGGAAGAAATTGAAGGGGTACCCCTTGGAAAAATCTCGGAAAAATCGAAAATTTTTTTTTGTTGTTTATTATTAGCAATGTTCTTCCGACGTCTGATTTCTTTTTAAAAAATGCGTTTCTAAAGTGCATAAACTTTTGGGATTGACTGTATAGCCAATACATCCTTAAGTTACAAGAATTCTACAATTGAAATTTGCTTCCTTGTAAAAACTATCCCGAGGAACGTCTATTCAGAGTCGTTTCCTGGCGTACAGCAATAAGCGACAACGGGGATAACGAATGATTCGTACAAAGCGATAGTCGGCGTTCGCCTTTGTAATGTCAGCCAGACAGATCGACGCGAGGCCCGGGGGTGAGTAACGGACGATATGTGAAAGACCGGAGGCTGACGATGGTGGTGGAACATCCACTAATTGGATAATTACAGAAAGCACCGCGTTTGTTTTATAATTGGGCAAAACCCGTGGAACCGTCGTTTCCGACCCGACGTGCCAAACAACGAAACGGACGGAGTCACGCTCTACGTGACGAACTACCCTCGCAGCTAATCCCGGTACCGGAACCCCTCGGTTCGGCAACCCCGTGCCACGTTCTGACCCCCGATTTCCAGTTACCTCCCGATCCCCTCGCATCCCCTGTCCTTCGAGGAATCAATTCCTTCGGCCACGATCTACCTAGCGCCAATTCTAGAAAATCTTGCGTGGCTACGAAGTCACGACTCGTTAACGACCGTTCGACGTCAGGGATTAATTGAGACGCGGTTGCTCCGCAACTTCGGTAACAGTTTTTAGTTTCAGACGTTTACTTCACGTAGTCGCAAATTTAAAGAACAGAGAATATTTTGAAAATAATAAATTGTCAAAAAAGATAGTTTCCGAAACGTTCATGGCCCATCGACGCACGAAACGAATGTGTGCGGGCGTTGGGGTGGGACGCGGCGTTGTGAGTCTGGGGTGGGGAAAGCAATGAATACTCGTGTACGTGTTTTTCATTCGACGAGGAATCGCGTCGTCGGTAATCCGAACGGGTCGCGTGCGCTTTAATTCAGTCCTCATAATCACGGTATTGTTTGGAAGATCGAGGGTGATGACTCGCGTCGAGGACAATACTTAAAGCGCGATAACCGTCTTAGTTTCTAACTCTTTTTAGAACTAGAATAAAATTGAAATAAATGACTCACCGTGATGAGATTGGTACATCGCTTGCATCGGCACGGGGTTGGCAGGATATGGGGGTGGCACTCTGTTATGGTTTGTGAAATGTCCGAGTATTCTCCGGCCGGCGTCGCTCAGGGAAGCTACTTGCGTGGATGGGGTGAAACCGATTTGCGGTTTCCAGGTATTTCCAGTATTGTGATTCCTCTGGTCGAAGTCTTCTGGTTTCAGGACTCTCGTCGGTTCCCTCGCTCCCTTTAACTTCCTCGCGGGGAAGATGAAATTGTTGTCATACTTCGGATCCCGGAATCTGATAGAGTACACTTTGTTGTTTCTAACTGGCAGTCCGTTTATCGGCGAAGGTAAAGTAGCTCCTTCCTCGACACAGTCTTCTGCTAATAAAACTGTGCCTCGCATGCCTTCTATAGATATCGGAGTTTCCACATCGAATTCCATGCGATTTGTATAAAGTCCCTTTACAAAATTGTAACCACTGTTGCCGAGTCCAACGTATAGTCGATCGTCACCACGAACGTTTCGTTTCTTTTCTGCTTCTGTCAAGGAGTCGTAATACGGCGCCAGGGCCTTGAAAAGTCGTCTCTCATCTACGAAGGGCAGTAAGGCTACACCTTGCCAAGCGAACTTTTTACCGTTTAAATCGATCTTGAAGTCTTCCGGGTAAAAGTCGATAATTGGCGATTTCTGAAACAGTTTATATCGACCGATTGATAAATATCCCAACGAAGTTTTCATTCACGAGGACATTAAACTTACCGGATCGCTCATTAATTTCGCCCACGGCGCAGGCACATGCTTGCTGCTAGCCGCTGGAAATACTCCCATCAATTGCTCTAATGGACGGAACTGTAAGAGACAAGAAATGAATTTCCACAGTTATTTAATTCAAAATTAACTTTTCTTTCCAAGCACTTACCGGTATAGTTCCTTTCTCAAACTCCGTCGAGAGACCGCCAATGTTGATGAAGTCGCTAGCGAACGGAGCGTAGTGATACGGGAAATACCATTTCCACGAAGCACAGCCTTGATAGTAATAACGTAGAACCCAGCATAAACCTCGCACGTATTGCAACGCCACGTTATTCCTATACGTGAATAAAGAGTCAAACTGATTTTATGTAACATACGTACTTAACTTTGTAAATATACTGACCTGAACACTAAATTATCGGGACAGACATCGAACTTCGATTCGTAGTAACGATCTTTAAACCCATCTTCCCATAATCTAACTTCGTCATGCGCTTGATCATCATCTTCTTCTTCTTCCGGTACAACTACGACATCTTCTTCCACTTTACGTTTACGATCTTCAGTCGAAGACAACTCAGGGCGCATCATGCTCTCTAACTTCTCATTTGCATTTCCTTTCGAACTCGTGTGATAATCTCGGCCATGAACACGCATCTGGTAAGCTTCGTAGCGCGCGTTTTCTACAGGTTTCACGCGTTCACCAAGACGCATAGGTGCAAATTGTCCCGTGGGTATCCACTTTGGTCTGTTATTACTGATCCCCAGCAATCGCCTCTTTTTGTCCTTTTCACGTTGCTTGAAAGCCAGTTCGTTCTGTTGTCTCTTCTTGAAAATTTCGTCCTCAACTTCGCCTAACTCAGAGAGTATCATCTGAACTCTATCCAAATTTACATCTCCGCTATCGGTCAAGAATCCCCCTGTCTTATAAACCGTTTTCTTGTACAGATTAACTAATCTATCGATCGCCCCTTCCCTGATCTCTAAAGATGGGAGGTGCGGGAGGAAATCGTTTCCTACAAAGAAGCACATGAACACCCAGTCGTCGATCACTCGCTCGAAATCGTATTTAAACGGTAGATTGGGCATTTGCAGCTCTCTCTCCAAATATTCTCTGAGTACGTTTAATCTCACGAATATGAACTGGCATTCAGATCCAAAGACGTTCTCCTCTTCTCTTTGATTAGGCTCCGAACCAGTGCACTCCTTCATTTCGTGACCTAACTGACCACATATATCGCAAGGCTTTGGTTTATTCGGCTTGAATTCTTCCCGAATGATAGTGAAATTAGGTTCGTGCGTTGCGAGACCAAGCATAATCAAGTCAGCGTCAGCCCCACATAAAACGTGTTGCGTGTTAGGGTCATGATCAGGTTGTGCTCTTTGTCTACGTATAAAATCCATTATTTTATGTTCTCCTTCCCCTGGCACGTTCGCATCGCTTAAAATTACTTTTATGTTTCTCCAGCCAGGATCGTTATTCAACCGCTCGTGTATATAGTAATGCAGACACTTTGACAATCTTGCCATGAATGGTGTGCCTGGTGTGATGCAGTTGCTATCAAAATGATCTTCCTTCGCTTTTTCTGGTGGCAAAGAAGCTCCTTTCTGAGTCAATTCAGAACGTATTCTCTTTATCTCATTAATTTTTTCGCTTGTCTCTTTTGAAGCTCTGAATCTTCTCGATCTTTGCTGGTTCATCTTTGCTCTAGGTGCAACTCCATCAATTGCCATATACAGCAATTTCCTTGGCCTTACAATGCGAAACAATCGGTCAATACATTCGAAAATAGCTTCCATCATCTCATCCTCATTTTTTGGTGCTGGCCTGTAGGGATATGAATTATATTACATTTTTCTAATGATTTTTTACCTAATTCATTAATAGAATCCTTACTTGTCTTCCGGGTGAGTACAAGGATGTATAATACCATTCATGTCGAGGTACAGATTGTCAAATTCTACCCCATTCGGATTTGGATCTACCGAATTTACAGGTACCCGTACACCGTTCGCGGTTATTGACTGTGAAATTATCGTAAAACTATAAATTCTATTCTCATTCGCAAATATTCTATAATATTTCAAACATTTCTTTCGAATAAACAATCTAACCTTTTGCTCGATGCATTCGACGATTACAGAAGGGTACTTCCGGCTCAACCATCGAAAGAATGCTGGTACACCCATTTTGCAATGTTATACGTGTTCTACACGCGACCTACGTTTATTCACGATACTTTTCAAAAATTTTGTTTATAAATTAAACTGTTTTCACTCTACGTAGACTCATGTTTCACCTATAACTGTCTACTACATAGTCCCGGAAGTCTATTGCGCAATTTCAGCTTGGTGTGCTGCCATCTCAAAGGATTTTAATGTAAATTGATCATTTTTAAATCAAATCGCACCACCGAGGAGTAAACGTAGGATGCCAACATTGTCAATCTTTCACCGACTTCGACATCATTCGACATTACTGCTGAAACAAAGAGAAACTTGAAATATAAATAATAATTAGTAATCTCTTCCCGGTAGGATATATATCAGACGAGATTGAGAGATGGTTGAGACTGTTGAAACAATTTTGAATGAATCTGCAGGAATTATTAGCAGGAGTTTACTCGGTGCACTCTTCTCCAGTTGGTAGCGTGGAAGTTTACGAACATGAGTAATGTTTTTATGCATTTATTTACAAAAGTATCGTAGTGATATACACCAAAAAAGCAATATATTTATAATTTGTACTGTGCTTTTATGAACTTCTTAATTGTGACATTCATATGTACAATTTTATATACGAAGATTTATACGTAAAATGGTGCTGAAGTATAATTATTTCTTTTACCCGAATGCATGCCATGTTTGTAAAATATATGGCAAGGGAATCTCTTTAAAACGATGCGGTAATTGCACTATGATCTCTTATTGTTCTAAGGAACATCAAAAAGCACATTGGTCACAGCACAAAGATCTGTGCAATGCAATATGCTCTCTTTTAAAAACATCAAATATTCTAAATAATGAACAGAATGTTAATACAAAAGCCTGGTCTGAAATGAAAATGAATTTCATGCTACTAGTAATGATGAAAATGGGAAGAAAGCTTAAACATTATGAAGAAGAAATGTTCAAATTTCTGAGATCGTGCACTGTATGTCATGATCGAAATCTTAAAGCTCTTGAAGATTGTGATAATTGCCCAAGCGCCAGTTTTTGCACAAAACACAAGAATGATACAGTACATAAAAAAGTTTGTCATCTTACAAAATTATGTTACGATTTGGATGCTATATCGATAGCACATAAAAAAGAGACACCAGAAATAAAAATACCATACAGTACTAATTATACAAATTTACCAGAAAACATTAAAGATTTTATAGATTACTACATTGAGCTCCAAAAAGATCCACAAATATCGTTACAAGAAGATATGATAATCAATACAGAATATCTCACAAGACCTTTAACATTTCTTTATGCAATACAAAAGTTAGAATATGTTTTGGAAGGAAGTACCATGAATATTCATATTATTGCAGCTAATATGTTAGACCTTGATGGTATAGAACTTTGGGAGATTTTGTTACATTGGATACCAAACATAAAAACGTGGAGAATTTATTTAATAGGGCCTGAATTGTCTTCAGGTGTGATACCGATCAATCTTTGTGATAATTGTCAGCATAATAAGAAGGAACTTTTAATTGAAACACATAATACACTCTATGATACTTATGCGAACAAGAATTCATATGTAAAACCAAATGTTATTGTTGGATACAATGCAGGAATACATGAATGTGAAAATTTAAGATCGGAGAATGAAACATGGAGAGAATCTTTGAAAATAATAGCTAAACAAAACTGTCCAGTGATCTTAACATGTTACACTTTGGTAGAAGCAGAAAAAGAACAAACAAGACTTAATGAAATTTTGAATTGTAATGTAAAATGTGCATATTTTCTACGAAATCCTTATTCTAGTCTAAGGCCGTACAGAGACTTTGAAACTGAGGGTATATATTACCAGAATCAATACGTAATCATTTACAAGCATTTACAAGCGTTACAATAATTTGTTATACTGTATTTTATAATCGATTTGATACATACGTATACTTTGTATAAGAACTTTACGATTTATTGTATAATAAAGAATTCTCATTTTAAGCTTCTTAAAAAAATAATTGTATTCGATTTATTACGATTAACCTGCCTTTTACCGCAACTTTTTACTATCTTAATTGTTCTTAGCAACAATTAATATTACGTTCATTTTCAATTGACGATTGATGAAGTACAATTAGTACGAAGTGATAGGTAGACTCGAGCGTATTTGAAGACGTTACTGTCATAGTAGTTCCTCTAAAATATTTCTAAAGATCACCGAAGTGTGATCATTCTTCTTTAATTGTACGATTTATGTAAATTTAGCAATAATTTTGATAATAATGGCAGAAATCGAGTGGCCGTGGCAATACAGTTTTCCTCCTTTCTTCACGTAAGTATTAACAGGTTATATTGTTCTCATTAACAAAATTACAATTTAAGTTCAGGCTCAGACTCTCTCGGACTCACAATGCAAACGAAAACCTTTTTTTTTTTTTTTTAAATATAACTTACGCATAGTAAGGAAATATTTGTTTACAGCCTTCAACCTCATACAGATACTAGAGCCAAACAATTGGCAGCATGGAAAAGTTTAATATTAGAATACTATCGTGTTACAAAACAATCTATTGTAGATGTGAGAGAAGTGCACTCGAGCCCATTATTTAACAATACTGCAATTAATCGTATCCTTTTCTCCACGTTCGATAAAAATACTGAGCTTGTTACTTGTCTTAAAAAATGTGTTCCTTAGTGGATTAAACAGGAAAGCTACCATCGGAAGTTGTTCTGTTAGTACTTGAAGAATTAGCAAAATCAGGAAATGCAACTCCTCTAGATAAAACAAGACAGAGGTGGCTGGTTTATTGGCATACCTTGGAAGAATGGGGTGAGATTATTTATAACTGGGCGCAAGAGAATGGATTCGTTGGTTCTGTGTGCACATTATTTGAATTAACACAAGGAGAAGACACGACAGAACAGGGTATGTATTTTTAAAAAGCTTCCATCCATTTAGAAATAAACATTAAGCAGAATTATGTCATTATCAACAAATCTTTTTTGTCTCCAGAATTTTATGGACTGGACAACGAAGTACTAATCAGAGCACTCAAGACATTAGAGGCAACCAAGAAGGCAGAATTAATGCTGTTTGATGATAATCAGGGTGTTAAGTTCTTCTGAATACATAACTATACAAGAGGATTGTCTAGAATCTGTAAATACAACTTTCGCTATCAAGCGATATGGTTGGAATGAAGGAGACAGGAAAGAAGGCTAGAGAGAGAAAGAAAATATTTTGTATGTATTGAAAATGCAATTAAACAACATATTTCAAAGAAATTCATACAGGTTGAATAATATGTAAATTTTAATTACAAAAAAGTTCCAAAAATTACATTTTTAAGTGTATGATTACAAGAGATTATTATTTAAGAGTATATTAATGAAATCTGTATAATAAATAGTATATATGTACAGAAATGAGATATAAAAAAAAACAGTATTGAATATAATTTTCATATTTTTTGTAATCAGAGATTGTGTGGAATGTTTTAATATTATGTAATATTTTCAATTCCGTACAGAAGAATAATTCCAATAAAATATTTTTTCAAATAAAAAAACAACAATATATCTCATATATTGTAAAAGAAAATGTGTCAAGATCAGATCTTTTAAAGTACATTAGTGCTTATAACCACTTGACTTTTTCCTTTAAGTAGCTAAAATAAGTATCCTGTTAATTAAAATATTTAACAATTAGATTACTATACAATATAAAATTTGAGTAAACGCGATGAGTATATATTAGTACGAATTACTGACTGTGAAATACGTAAAAAAAAAAATTACGAACGCAGTAAAATTGTGTTCGCGTAATATGGCAAGGTTTTAAGAAATAAATTAAAATGATCATGCGTCTGCTGTCCGCACTCTGGCCAATTCGATCGTTTCTTCTTGAAGATCGCTTGCTTCTAGTTCTTTCTTGCTCATATGTTCAACCACATAAGCTCCGAGTGCGTCGCAAATGACATTTATCGTTGTTCGGAAACGGTCCCTAAAAACAGAGTATTCAATCATTATTTATAATTAGAGTATAATACAAAAAAAATTCGGTGCGGTACATACAGGAGCCAATCTACGGCAATGATAAGCGTTACGTCCTCGGCAGGCAAACCTACAGTGTCCAGCACCATCACCATTGTGACAAGACCAGCTTGTGGAATACCCGCAGCACCTATACTGGCCGCAGTTGCCGTTACACTACAAGAAATAATTCAAACGTTGAGTTACTAGTATTTTAATAGTTAATACTGTTTAATTTAATAATCACCTGACTCCAACAATGTTGCCGAAACTCAATGGAATTCGTCTGACTTGAGCTATAAAGATTGCAGCAACTGCTTCGTATAACGCGGTTCCGTCCATATTAATGGTAGCACCGATCGGAACAACGAACCTCGTAACTCTTGGATCTACACCGATATTATCTAAAGCTTGCATTGTCACTGGTAGCGTGGCAGTGCTATATATTCGCAGGAATGTTTAAATTAGATTATTTTATAATTTCCAAATACGTATAAATCTGTTTTCGAGAGTTAAATGCAATTCACCTCGATGAAGTACCAAACGCTGTAGCGATAACTTGGCCCATCTTGCCTATCAGTTTAAACGGCAATTGTCTGGTACAAATGAAGAATATAACGGAGAGGGTACCGACGCCGTGGATGAATAAACCAAGTAACACGGTGAGGAAATATAAACCTAATTGTCCGACTATAGCTCCGATATCCGCAATTTCTAAGACCTTCGATGTGACGAGGAAGAGAACACCGAGGGGGGACAACCTGTCGAATTAAAATCATCATAAATCACATTTCTGTATATGATATGATTCGATAAAAAAATATCTTGTGATATTTTTTACCATATGACCCATTTAGTAATGATCATCGTCGCTTCGGATAAGGTATCGAAAAACGTTAAAAGAGGTTTCCCTTTTTCACCCATTTTACTCAGAGCTATACCAAATACAACTCCAAATACAACTAAGCCCAAAGTGTTCATACCACCCCCGTATTCAGAAGACATTTCCCACTCCTGGATACTAACTAAAATAAAATACATTCGATTGAATAAAATTATCCGAAATGTTTTAAATTTTTATTTCAACGTTTACCTGCCGTTGTATTCTCAGGCGGTATCAGCACCGTTCGGTACTGCAGCAGAAAATATCACTTACATTAAAAAACAGTTCAGTTATATAAAATATATGCCTCAATTAATTTGATATACCTGAGCGATGCATGCTTGTACAAGATTCGGGGGGAACACATTTCTAACTAAATCTAATAACGTATCCGCAGTTGTAACGCTCCTTAATGGCGATGGAGTATCCTCAGTAACTAAACTGTGCGTGCTGAATTCTCCAGGTCTGATTATACAGACCAAAATTATGCCAAGGACCACGGCAGATATTGTTGTGGCCGAATAGTAATAAATGGATCTCATACCGATCCTTCCTGTAAATTACGTCAATAAAAACTTTCGTTTCTTGCCCTCTCTGACGACGTTACGCAACGTATCCAAATACATATATTAATTGTTGTGCAATTTTCATTGAATAACAAAGATCGTAATTATATTAAAGAAATGCAGCAAGAAAAAACGATATTTGGATAGAGGGATGCATTCACTTGTAAAATAAAATATTTCCTATTCTCTCTCAGTCGTTAGTAGTTCGAAAATAATCAGAAGTTAATACAAGATATATTAGAATGAGCGTCTGTTATCGGAATTGTATTCGTATTTTTCTGTCTCTTCCCATTGCCGAGCTAAATCACACCAGAAAATACCGGTGTACTGCGCTCGACTAAGTATATTCACGTAAACAAGTTTCGTGCACCCACGCGATCCGCTCTTTGTAAATCATCCGTTATCTAAAAAGTTCCCGTGCAAAAAAAGTCAGAATACGTGCTTATTTAGTTACCAGATAAATTAAGATCCAGTCCACCGATCGCGCTCACAATGCTGGCGATTATCAGAGGCAATATAAGCGCCTTTAGCATTCGTAGAAAAATATCTCCTGGGAATTGGATGTACATAATTTCGCGCGGCGTCCATGGTTCCTCCCTGACGTTCCTTAAGATGAAGCCGAGGACGGACCCAAGTACTACTCCGATTATCGTCAGCAACGTCAGTAAATTGTTCGACACGCAGCTTTTCCATTTTCTCGAATGTGCCATATCGGTCCTTTATTACCTTAAGCGTAAAAAATAGTAAAGAAGTGTTTCAAAGCGTGAATCTAAATAGAACAAACATCACGGTTCTCAGAACAGTACATTGCGCAAACTTTTCTGCCGATATGATAATGAAATATTTCCTCGAGAATGCGATAGACTGATGTACAGTAGACTCACATGTGGGATTGAACAGATCGTCCGTTTAATTCGATAACATATATCAATTATCATTTTTAGGTAATTATTGAAATAAATTAACATTAAAAGCAAATAAAAATATACGAAATATCATGCTCGCGAATTTAGTGTAAATAAAAACAAATTAATGACAGTAAAATTATTTAAAACATTGACTAAAGTTTAAATTTAGTCGGAGGAATGTGAGTAAGCGCGAAATATCAATATTGTTATCTTTATGTTAATGGTCGATACGTAATGCGCTATTATTTTAACTGTGAACTAATAAGAGATATATCGTCTCGTCAGGCTTGTTAAAGACTTTGTATAAAGATTCTTACGCAAAAATGGTCTGATTAATTTTATATTGGTAATAAGTGGGCGTATGCGCGGGTGCGGTCAATGCTCTTATTATTTTATTATCATAATTGCACTATTCACTTAGCGTGAGTAATTAACGTATAGCGTATTTATGTATATTCATCGTTTCTGTTTATGGTTTCCTCAAATTCTGATCGATCTCTTAATTACTTTTTTTCATGATAAGACTTAATACCGTCAATGAAGTTATTTGTAGATAATGATGTACGTCTGAACAATGCCGGCGCATAAAACTGTTTTAGAGATCATTTCTAGCAGTAACGTCTTTTATTATCATCTGAATAATCCCCAGCAATATCTGAGGATATTGTTACAGTATTTATAACGCGTAACTGTGCAACCTTGATCGTAAAGTATTGCAAAATGTCTTTACGGAATGCAACCGGGTACAAAACACGTAGTTATCATCGTAATTGCAAGTGTGAAGAAAAATAATCTTCACAGTGCGCTAGGAGACTCATTGGTCCTGCGCGATGATGTATAATATGAATAATTACATAACGTTAATTGATATGAAACATTCATAAATGTTGATTGATAACTTGTGAAAGGTTCGCGGTATCTCTGATGGTGCGCGTCGCCCGTCGTTTTTCAACGCCAATTAATCGTAAAAGTGCGTGGTGTTGAGTTCATATTTACTCCCTAATTCACGCAGCATCCGGTATCATATATTTCCACCTTGGGAACTAATATTCGTGCAATTAAACTTGGTGAACGTTTAATACCGAAAAGGACGAATACGCACGGCACATTTGTCCGAAAAATGTTTAGTTTATTATCATGTAATAAGTCGGATTAATTAACGAATAAAAATATAAATTACGCCAGAGAATTTTCTCGTCTGTGTTATGTATACATACAGGTATGTATATCTCGCAGAAACTGGTATTAACCGGTTCAAACTCCTGGAAATCTGCCTTCACGTTTCATTCCTTAACAAAATTGTGTGCCGCAGAAAAATTGATCATTGTCTCGTAGAACAGAACTTTTTATACGTACTAGCCCGTGTGAGTAGTCGAAGGGACGGGGAAGAAAAAAAAACAAAATGTGCTTGGACACCGTCAAATGCGATCGAAAGATTCGATTTATAGAAGCGGTTCTGGGAGAGGGCAAATGTAAGTCCAAGAGAGGAACCGAATGTACGTGCCATTCTTTATCGAATCATGGGTACGGCGTTAAGCGAGCTAATGTTCGAGGCACGCGTGTCGCTGTTTTTATTGTTTAGATCGTAACATAGATTACAGTAGAATTAGATTATAGAATCTGCATTCAATAAGCTAAGGATTGCAACAATTATAAATTCATTGTGCGAAGCACGTAACGATGAGTAAGTCCGTGTCTGTGAAAAGACGCTCGCAGCATAGGTAAAATTGTGACACGTTCAAGAAAAGAATGTAAGGCAAATCTCAAATTGAACGAACGCGTAGTAATTGTAATGATACAATAATGAACACAAACTATCTCAGAGAATTTCTCTAGAGAGCTGAAAATAGTTTTGATTAATTCTAACAGTAAGATGAAAAGTTCTAAATTACTACGAGAGTTCCTGCGCGAATAGTTTGAATATCTTTACTCGTGCATGTGGATTATAATAAGTGCGAGATATGCGGCTATATTAAATCATTCGACCCTTCTCATTAAGCAATAGACGTGATACGTAACAAGAATGGTCATAAGAGTGCCAAGGATCATAATTACTGCGGAAACGCGAAAGGCGCGATTTCATTTAGTCTCGGATTTAACATCATTCTTTACATTGTTCATTGAGAGGGGTAAACTGACCGTAGCGAAGTGCATCGGGAACTATATTCAAATCGTGTCAACGATAAAAACCATCCGCTGTTCATGTATTTTAGTTAAAATACAAAAATCGACTTACCCAATGAATTAGATATATGAATGGTGACTGCTGACCGGTGAGAGGAAAACTGGTGGGTGTAACAATGAGTTTTGTCTCCGAGTAATCGCGTCCGCGCGCGTGCTAATTTTTAAATTTGGATATTGAGCACGTTTTTATTTGGAGTACGCGAAAAGTCGCTCTTCTCGCAAGCGCGATCGTTGTACTGTCTGGTGCGCCGTGTTCTCGTGGAGTGCCGGGACTGCCGGGTGAGACCACTGAGACCGCGACCCATGAGAATCGTGGGCCCTTCGCATCATGTGTGGATGTAACATATATGCGTCAGAGATCAAACTATCTCTTTCTCTCCACATCGCAGTTTCTCTTGGCTTCGGCAGCTCTCTATCTCTTCTCCGTGCCCGCAACGTTGTTTGCCCCCTTTCACCGAACTCTTCGTATACTCCCTCCACGTTGTGTTTCTTGTATACCTTTTGCACATAAGCTGGTAGATCCTACAATGAACGAGCTCGCGCGCGTATAAACGTACACGCGGTTTACGTAACGGCGTGTGCTCCGGGTAGCTGAATGGCTATATGGTATATGTGTACGGTAGAAACGTTTGCTAATGGAAACATGTGTGATACGATTAAATCACAATTGTTACGAAATATTTGGTATTTTTTGCCGGCGATGTATTAAAATACATACTCGTATCATGTAGACTGTACTCAAGTCTAGTGGGCACTGTGCTTCTTTTCTAATACAACACGAAACTTGATTCGGTCCAGTCTCAACGAATTTTCCTTAATCGCTTGTTTCCTCATTATAAAATATAAATGATAACGAAATTATGTAATAAAAGTGAAACGAACTGTAGCGTACAACATACATATCTACGCCAGTTCATGAACGATGATTTAATTAGAGTACAATTTAGAAAAATTAGTGTGAGAATTACTTGACCGCTAGGACCGACGATGTTTTGTATAATTGAATTGAGGTCAGTCACGTGATTCTCTTAATTATTCCGTCCCTCCTTTCTCGCACATTCGGCTAAATTTGTTTCAGTTTTTTATCGAGCAAGTGTCCGCGCGAAGAAACACATGCGTTCCTCTGTGCTATCGCAATTCCGCTTCCATTTAACACATATGCCAGTCTTCTTATTTGCCATAAAAAATAAGATCGGCATAAACGAACCTGGTTTATCAGATGCTCCGTTATAAAGGAGCAGAATGAGATCTTTAGTCACAAATATTTATTTCAGAACAGGCAGTACATGTTTCGTTTATAAAAAATAATTGGCAGTCATCTAACACTAAGTCATGGTAATTATTTTTAGAAATACTGACAATGGTGTCAAACTAAATAATTAGAGAGCTGTTTCCGAACATAATTGTACACAAGATGTTTGTATTGGTAAATTTTGCTCGATGTGAAATAAGAAGTGTATAGCGCAAGATACGTAGTAAACACAAAACCTGATGTTTAATAGTTAATAATGAAATCTCAATAGCTATGTAATTAACGAACTTAATACTTAAGGCACACTTTCTCTTGTCGTATCATTCTTGTTAAATATAAGGAATGATAATTCTAAACGTGTAATACTAAAGTATATATACCCTACTGATTAGCACGTTCGTGCAAGGCACTTGAATCACATTGTTATGACAATTTCCCTTAATCCTCAATGCATTCTTAACAGAATGACTCTGCTACAGAACTACGATTTTAAGAAAAAAGATCAGAACTCTTAGGTATTTCTTACTTTAGTCGCTTAAATGATATACCAGGCTGTCATGGTAAATTCAGATAACTACTATTTAAACTGTAATTAAAAACTAAATGACTTTATAGACATATGTACAGTTTTTGGAATTACTATTTTGATTAACTTGCCTTCCCATATTGATTGTATTACTCTCGCAATAAAGAATTTAGAAAAATATCGTTTACTATGCCTTTTTTTGGTAACAGTCAATTTTAAGTGTGAGCCTATGTGTTTTGAGTATATTATTCTCAATTTTAAAAACCAATGCAGTTGTATAGTTCAATTGGCTATTATAAATCTGAAGTGTTATTTACAAATGGCACCTTCGTGTTTGACAGACTTAGTTCTCTGGTGGTGGAGATGTTATTTTTCTTTTGAAGAGCAAAATATGTGGCTCTGAAACATAAACATTTATTTTCTTAAATTTCACTTGAGTAACTATTTTCCAAATACTATTAGACGCAAAATATGTGAGAAACGAATAAAACATTTGATTCATATTAACAGAATTCAATAAGTTGTCATACCTGGCTTATGAATCATATAATGGACCCATCCCTGACTTTGTTGAACACCCATAGCTCTCCATTCTTGTTCAGACATGAGATGAGTAGTTGGAACTGATTTCACCATTTCCTTTGGCAATACCACATGCCTGATAGAAAAATACAAATACATGTTTATTTACATATCATTACACTATTTTGTATAATTATCAATACCCAGATATATATTATTTTATCATTTTAATTCATTTTTGTAGACTGCTTGTAGAATAATCTATAAATTGAAAACTGAAAATATGTCTCTACAATAAAAAGATGCATATTTTCTATTAAACATTTACATTTGTATGATTTTAATATCCTGAATTCCGATTCTGCTAGTCATCTAAATAATGGACAGCCAAACAAAGCAAACAAAAGAATATGCCAGACGGCCATTTAAACGTTACGGTACATCTACGTCCAAAAAATTGAACAAAGACCCTACCGAATTAGGCACGTGAAGTACGACCAAATAAATTGTTCCTTATTATAAAATTTTGTATGGGAACAATTCAGAAAATGATTATATACACACGTATGCTCAGGAAACGGTACTTATACGTTAACGGTATACAAGCGATTCAAAATGGCATAATTGCTCAAAATCGAAATCTAAATAGGACATTACTGCTGTTCGTACCAACCTGTATTCGTATTTATCGTCGTAGTATTTATCCGAATAATACATCTTATGTGACATCTTGATGGCCGCGAGATGATCACTTATTCCCGAGACAAACCTCAGCTAAACGCTCTGAATAATCGCACTGTATTTTCGAAAACCTTCCACCGGCGTGCGTATCGCTGCTCACGAATTTGAAAGTGTTTGAAACTTTAACGGATGTCCATGTAGCATAAAGAAAGTAGAAGAGAGGGTACTCTCTAGTCATTGAATGTTCATTAAAAGGAAGATGATACGAAAGACTCAGGATGAGAATAAAGTTATTTCTATACAATTTTTCAAATGTTTATAAAACCGCAAACGCACTTAATATTTGTTGAGTTGGATTAATTTATTAAACGCAAGCGGAAATTTACACGTAGTAAACCGGAATCAGCTGCGTGAAATTTAACAATGGCGTCGCTACCAGTTGCTGTAGTGTTAAATCAGTTTTTGTAAGGTTAAATGTCAGAACAGTATGTAACAATACTTTCGACAGAGAGAAAAATGAGAGTGCTCACTACTTTGTTGTCGAGTGAAGCCGCAACGAAAGTGTTGCACCTTGTGGCCAGTTCAGGAGGAGGCTCTATCGTAGCATATGCCAAAACCTAGCAGAGATCTGCCTTGTTCGGTTCCACAGTAGCATAGACAAGAATCGGGGCGAAGTCCACCGTAGCATATACACAGTATAGGCTTTACCAGGCAGTATGAAGATGGGATATAGGATTATATATATATGTCGAAGGGAAATCGTTTGCTCGAGTGATAGCCGCGATCCGCGATAACTTGGACTCCGTGCTTGATCTGGACGGACAAGTTCGATGAAATATATGCTTCTCTCCCAATTTGTGTGTCTTACATTTAAATTTGATTACCATTATATTACATGTAATTGTTTACATTGAGTTTATAATAGGAAGTAGACTTTTTATGTGAACATCTTATTACAGGCAGTAGAAGCCGATTTACAATCAAGCGAAGCCCATACACAACATTTGCACGATTATTTATTAATCTCAAACATTATTAATGCACATTGCAATGAATTTATTTAAACCATTTTGCCATACTCATTTGTTCCGATATTTGTACTACTCATTATGAAAATGGTATGTTAGATATTTATACTGATAGTCGCGCACATATTGAAACCCAAGGGGTTCTCGGACTCCTGGAAGTAATATTGGCGGGAAAAGACCGAGACGAAGACTGTTGCTGGTAATATTGACGGCAGAAGACCGACACGGAGACTGTTGTCGGTAAAATTGATATTTAATTTGTAATCATTTTCGCAAAATTATGCAGAGCGGTCGTGGCGCCCCATTCTATCGAAAATTGTACGTTGCTGATGCTGACAAAGCCGCGCATGCGCGAGAATCCTCGTATCCTAGCGGACAACACTGCTGAACTGCTGAGCGTGAGCACTCTCAGTTTCTCTCTGACCATCCTTTCGATAGAAGAACGTGACAAACGTATTTCCAACAGAAATGGAGAAATATTCTCATAGGAAAGACTATCAGAGAT
The DNA here is from genome assembly GCF_001652005.2 of Ceratina calcarata. Taxonomy (NCBI): domain Eukaryota; kingdom Metazoa; phylum Arthropoda; class Insecta; order Hymenoptera; family Apidae; genus Ceratina; species Ceratina calcarata. The sequence continues at coordinate 123,917 of NW_017167384.1, read as the reverse complement.
CAAAGAGAGAAAGCAGAGATCGACATAGATATAAAGATAGGAATTCGCGTAAGGATAGTGATAGTGATAGTGACCATGATAATCGTTCCAAAAGCTCGAAATCCAGGCATGGAGAGGCTGGAAGTTCTAGCCAGAAATATAAGAAATCTGGACACAGAGATTTTTCCGAATCGCGTGAGTCTCGCAAAAAAGCTGCCAAGCATAAAAATAAAAAGAGGTAAGTTTTATATCTATAAACATTGGTATAGCTGGGAACTAACTAATTCATATTTTATATCTACATACTTTATTTTAGGTCATCTTCATCTAATTCATCAAGTGCAAGTGATTCTAGTAGTTCACCTTCATCCAATAGCTCCTCAGATTCTACCAAACTTTTGGAGAAACTTCAAAAACAACGTCAGAAACAAATGGAAGATAGAAAACGTCAAAAGGAACTGATGAAAGCGACAGAAACACCAGAGGAAAAGAGATTGCGTCGTTTGAAGAAGAAGGAAGCTAAAGAACGCAAAAGAAAAGAAAGAATGGGCTGGGATAATGATTATTTACATTACACAAATACAGATAATCCATTTGGCGATGGAAATTTATTATCCACATTTGTATGGTCTAAGAAACTTGAGAAAGAAGGTTTGCTTGATGTAAGTGGTGAGGAATTAGAAATTAGAAACAGGCACAAGCAAGAAGAAAACAAGAGGGAATTAGAAAAAGTTAAGAAAAGGAGACAAGAGAGAGAGCTGGAAAGACAACAACGAGAAGAAGAAATGACCTTGTTACAAAGGGGGAAAGAGGCAGCTCAGTTGGAACAATGGGCACGGCAGGAGGATCAATTTCATTTGGAACAAGCGAGATTGAGATCACGAATTAGGATACAAGATGGCCGTGCGAAACCAATTGATCTCCTTGCCAAGTACATTAGTGCTGAGGAAGAAGTTGATGCTGTCGAAATGCATGAACCATATACTTATTTGCGAGGATTACACGTCAAGGATTTAGAAGACCTCATTGAAGATATCAAAGTATACAAGGAATTAGAACGTGGCAAAAATTTAGATTATTGGAATGATATTACAGTCATTGTCGAAGACGAGCTTCACAAGTTGAGAAAATTAGAGAGATCAGAGTATGAAGTCGGTTAGTATACTTTTACAATAAGAGGATCAATAATTTATTCCCTAAATGCATATTAACATTTATATTTTTGCAGCTGTTGGTAGAAGAGAGGGAATACACGAATCTGTTGCTAAGGACGTAACCGCTATCTTCAAAGGAAAAACAGCTGCACAATTAGAAGCATTACAACTGCAAATTGAAGCAAAAATCACGGGAAAGCCTGAAGGTGTCGACATAGGATACTGGGAAAGTCTTTTATCCCAACTGAAAGGTGAGTATTTAAAGTTCTCTCAATTTATTTTATGTCACTTAATGTCCTTATTTCTACTAGTCATTTATTCTCCGCAGCGCATATGGCGAGGGCACGGCTAAGAGATCGACATCAAGAAAATTTACGTAAAAAACTGGAAGTTTTAATCGCGGAACAAGGAGTTGCTAGAACAGAAAATGAAACTGAGAATTCGCAAGCCACTGAACAGTCTGATAAACAAGAAGAACCAGCTGTTAGCACGGCTGCAGAAAAAAGTGGAGAGAGTCAGTCAGAGTACGTATCCGTTCGATCGCATATGCACACGCGTTTAAAATGTCTAAGTATACATGACGCTGTATACATTCACAGTGATGACGAAGATGCAGTCACTGCGGCTGATGATCTTTTGTCAGAATCTTTTTGTGAATATGAATCAGGTGGTTACTCTCCAAAATATATACCTTATTCTCAACTTGAGCCGGGAACATTAGTAACTTTGGAAGAGGATGATAACCAACGATTAGAATACGCGCGAAATCAAGTACTTAGCACGGGTCGTAAAATTCAAAATGTTATGACCGCGGAGGAGCAAGCGATGCACAGAGAAGCATGTAAAAACATGAGCTCGGACGAAGCACAGTTTAGTGTCGAGTCATCGTTGGAAGCACAGATTTATTTATGGTCTGACAAGTACAGGCCTAGAAAGCCGAGATACTTCAATCGAGTTCATACCGGTTTTGAATGGAATAAATACAATCAGACCCATTACGACATGGATAATCCGCCTCCGAAAATCGTTCAAGGCTACAAGTTCAATATATTCTATCCGGATTTAATAGACAAGAACACGACCCCGGAATACTTCTTGGTAAGTGACATTGCCTAGTTTGATTTTATCTTATGATCTCAATGTTTTATTAACAAGCGTTATAAATTTTCAGACACCTTGCGCAGATAATAAGGATTTCGCCATTTTACGATTTCATGCCGGTCCCCCATACGAAGACATCGCATTTAAAATCGTTAATCGAGAATGGGAATATTCCTATAAACGAGGATTCAGATGTCAATTCCACAATAATATTTTTCAGTTGTGGTTTCATTTCAAGCGTTATCGATACCGTCGATAGTATACTTGTATTATGTATATTATATACTGTTATTGTAAATATGTAAATATGTAAATACTGTTATTGTAAATATACATGCTTTTTTCAGGACTCAAATATGTAGATTTTGTATTGACATATGACTTTTAGTCATACTGATTTTATTAGTCAGAAATTGAATTAAGTATTCATGTGACTATGATTGCACAATTCTCTGTGCAACCATTTAAAAGTACCTAGATATCTTTTATGCGAAACATACCCGCATGTTTTGAAATAAAAGATTATGAAAAAATAGAACAATTTGAAACTACTCAAGCTTTCCCTTCACTATCTCTACACTAGCTGTAAAATATACATTTGTCAACATATTAAAAGAGGAGCGCGTTCGTACATTGTGCATAATTGTTCCTAATGCATGATACATTCTCACGTACCGCGCTATCACGGGAGCGTACACAGACGAATCGAGGTGCTTAATAGTTGAATCGATTTTTCGTAGCCACCTGTATTCTCACACAGTCGACCACAATGAGAAAGGCTAAATGCTATATGTAGCCAATGGCAAGGTAAACCGAAGCTCAGTACACCGGCTGTTCCCCTGACAAAGGGCTACGCGCGCTTCAAATCGCGTTTCTTCCATAAAAGTCGCGCACAACTCGGAATCGATATAATGAAGTTTGTTTATTCAGAAGAACAGGAAAAAAGCTGATTCAATTGTTGATCTCCTTAATGTAAAACATACTTTTGCGTCACTTTAAAAAAAGATTTATATTTTGAATCATATCTGTCGTGCAATAAACAAAACGCTAATGCATGTCATGTTTCCGAAAGTCAGTAATTTTATTGTATCAAACATCTTCGATAATATCTCGCATGTTTAAATAGTTATCGCGATCTTTTGTCGATCATTTTTGAATTCGTACGAGAAGTATCAGTGCTGCGATTGCATTTAAAACGGTGCGGTTAATATATTTCGTATTATAAACATATGAATTGCAATTCAATTTTCCTTTCATAGGGATCGAAAGAAATGACATAATGGTTTAAGTGATATCATGAATATTCTGTTGAAAGCTAAATTCAGTGATCGACGGCGAGAAAGAGAGAGAGAGAGAGAGAGAGAGACGGGAATAGAAAAGTTGAAAGAAAATTAATTCACAACAGAAAGGATAGCCGTAAATGTCAGAGTCGGAAATTGCTGTCAATAATTGATTAAAAGAATGATGAAATTCAAAAGTTTCTCACTTTAGTCGATAACGTTTTGCCTATCCATTTTGAAGCGCGGTTTGGTGCAAATAATTTATTATGAAATTCCCAATGCCGACTCACTTTTGAAATTATAGTCGCTATTTTATGCCAGTGATATCGGGCAGGCACCAATTATTGTTCACGCTAATTATATTCGACTCTAAATTTAAAGTGATACATTATTGTAATCGTGTTGTTTGCGTCTACTGACATCATGAAATGGAAGAAGAGCTCTACGGGGTTTTTATCCGAGAAAACTTTCTTAGTGATCAAGGACGATCTGGATATAGTAGAAAGTAAGTAAACCTTACAATTTTTTTTTTTTAATGTCATTACCTCAAAGAATCAACGTGGATTAACATGGAAAGATTAATCAGTTAATTAACATAAAAATAATTATTACAAGTTAAAAT
>NW_017167384.1:83002-119532 GCF_001652005.2 Ceratina calcarata | reverse complement strand
TACTCTCCCTTGCACGCAAATACAGCTATAAAACATGGAAACATGTAAATGTAAGAATAGCGTCAAAAGAAAAGAGTACTTAAATTCTCATATTTTGTTTTTTGTTACTACAAATTGTACATCATATACCGTGTTACATGTTCACAAATAATAACCGACCCATTCACTGCCATTTTTTCGTACACATAAAGTAAGGAAGTACCGTCATCGATCCAGTTCCAAACAGCTCATTAGTTACTTCCCTATTGCATACTAAATTGACAACACAATGTGCACCTACGTATTAATAAACGAATTACGACTAGAATTTGATATGCCATTTAATAAAGAAAACATGTATCAATAAAAATCGTTTTTGTTTTTAACACTTTCTTCTATGAAAAATTATCTAACACAGCTATGTGTAAATAATTTAGAAAACCGTCCTACGGACTTAGGAAAAGAAAAGCAACGTAAGTCGAAGACGCCAGATACGTGCACCTGGCCGCCGAAGATGAAGCGCGGGGGTGGTCTCTATAAAGAGCCGGAAAGGCCGAAGACGGCGAACCTCGAGAAACCGACTGTATTGGATCCGGATCTCGTCGACAAATTGGACATGTCTCTCCTAAGCAAAGAATTGCTCGTCGACTCGATAACGCGGTATCGCCTCTCGAAAACAATGAGTGGGGGTACGTCGTCGATCCCTACGTCGTCAAGGTACCGCCCGAACGTCACGGAACATCAACGACAACAGCAACAACAACGTATCCCGTCATCGAACGGCGAAGCTACAACGTGGAGCAGCGGTCCCTTCCCGATATCCCATAAACGACGTAGCTTCGAACAAATCCTCGACTCGAAGATCCTCGACCCGCAGCTAGGTCACATCGACGTATCCATTTTGTCACCGAGGATGCAGAAACATGCGCGCATCGGTGGCCACGACGCAGCCACCGCGAGGAAGAGTTTGGACAACAGGAAACTCGACGACAATAACAATAGGTTTGTGATTGCAAATTTAAAAACGTACACGAAGCTAATATGGACAATCGTGTGTCAAGTAGAAATGGGTCGAGTAAGATGCTCTCTCTGTCGACGCTGAAGAAGAAGAACTCGCGGCCCACTATACAAAGCGATTTAGAGGTGTTCACGTCGATCTCGAGAAGTGCCCCGGAGCCCTGCAAAAGTTGCGGTAAACCAGACCAGCCGGAACGATTGCATAGTCACCCGAAGAGTAGCCAGCCTAGGGCGAAGGACAGCCCTACGAAGACGAAGAGCACGATACCGAAGATCGTTCAGAAGCCTGTCGCTCTGAACTATCGTAGCGACAAGAACAAGAACAAAGTGGACGACGCGGAATCTAAGTCGGACCTCAGTCCTCAAGAAATGTCGAGTCCACCCGTCAGGCCTTCCTCGGCGCCTATTAAGAAAGGACCGAGGACTATCACGTGTTACATATGCGGCCGTGAATTTGGTACCGCCAGCTTTCCCATTCACGAGCCCCGATGTATGCAAGTAAGTGAACGATTTATATTACCACTTTATTCATGTTTTTTTAACATATAATTTGATTCTATTTTTCACACATCGCATTCGATTGCGAGAGTCCCTGTAACTCGATCGCGGTGGATAGATCTAATTTCGCATTGAACTTGAACTCTATTAATTATTCATACCCGCGATACCACAATGGATGAATATTATTGAATATCTTTGAAAGAACGTAATACGTCAAGGCCTTTTGTAAGATCGATACACTACGTCTATATACATACTTGCATATGCATATCGTTACATCTATGATAAAATGCTGTTAAAGCATTTGTACGTGCACACGGGAACTGATACCTGACACTTGCTCACAGTTACTGACACGAAACGATCAAACGCCGTAACGTAATTTGCACGTGAGCCGCAGTTTCTATAGATTTAGCTCGATACAAGTATACCCACGACCTCAACCGAGTATCTGTCTACGAGCTATCCGCGATGGGGCATTAATTACGCTCTGTAGATCGATCGTGCTCGTTACGCTGTTTCACCGTGAACCGCTCTGGAATTCACACTCAACAGAGATTACCTAGTTATTTATCGTACACGAGCGAACGAGCCCGTTAATTGGCAAACGAAAACGTGAAATCCGCGATGACGTATAAAGCGTGTGAGTAATATGACGTAACAATGTATAACAGAAGTGGGAACGGGAGAACAATTCTTTGCCCGCGAACCAAAGACGTCCGACACCTCAAAGGCCTCCCGTCTCCATCGATCATTCAGACTGGAATACCGCAGCATGGGAAGAAAGCCAGGTATGGTTCCCTTAAGTATGCAAAGCGCGGTTATAGTCCACATCAAACGTAGTGCTCTCAAAGGTCTTTCTATTTTCAAACATGTATCATTTATTTTACGTAGGAGATTCAAACCGGGATATATTTGAATGGTTACGCGTTTTTTTATTCTCCTACAGAGATAAACGTATCTTAATTAGGAGTAGAATGAGTCACTCTGCTCTAACTGACTTTATTACACAAACAGTTATGTAATGTGATTATTATAAGTCGTAAGCAAATTTGATGCTGGCACACAATAAACTAGAATTTTATTTCATTTTGCTTATCTGGTAAAAATCGAGAACGCGTCGCCTGAATATTAATGTGTGGAAAATTATAAATTCTTACTTAAGTCCATGGTATGCTAATCCTTCTCTGCAGCATGTTAATGCTCTACGCTGACGAAATCGATCATAATAATGCGTAATAATGGAGTGACTCGTTTAAAGCTCGCCCTTATACGACGCGAATGCTCATTGCTGTTGCATTCAACGGAATCCGTGTGCAACGTCCCCGGTTTTACACTAGGAGCACGTCACGCACCCTAACGCTCCAGCTCTATCGTGTTCAAGGTGCTGCCCTACATTTATCACACAGACCTGCCCGTTTAAAGACCAACGGCATGTGTTTGATCTAAAAACTAACAACCGCATTGCGACTCGTTAAGCTTGAGATTCAAGAGCTGTTCTCGTTCTCGAAAGATTGAACTTTCCAGTAGTCGCGCTTTTTGTCTAGATAAGTATTTCTTGGGAATGTTGTCGAACGAAAACTCTGTTCTTAGGCACAATTGATCCCTTGCTTGAAATGCAGAAGAACGTTTCTGCCGGAACGATTGCTGGTGCATCAGAAAAATTGCAATGCTCCTATCAAGGTGAAAATACTATGAAAACTAATTTGATGTTAAAACGCTGGTCGAGTGTTATTTATTTATTTTACTGCTCCGACGAGTAGAACGCGGAGCTGGATAAGATGGTAGAACGACCGGTTCCGGTAAAATCTGCTAGCACGCCACGGGTAGGACCGCCAATGATCGTTTGCCAGAGCTGCGGCAAAAGCTTCGGCTCGAAGAGTATAAAGATACACGAGCCGCAGTGCATCAAACGGATGCAAGCAGAAGTGGCGAAACAAACAACGGTGCACCCGCGGAAAAAGGACACGCGCGTTCATCATCCGAAGCCGGAAGCTCAAACTACAATCGTACAGGAAAACCTGAGCAGCCCAACAGGGGTGAGTCGTGTTGGAAGGCAGGCTTATGTCCTACAATTCGTCTGACCTATGCTCGAATCAAATCGTTCGTGAAAACCGTGCACGTCCTCAAGAGAATCTATTGTACAAGTGAAATTTTTTGTACCGACCCTTTGATACCGATCGTTACGAATAAAAACGTGTCATTATTTACGCCTGAGCGTTGGTTGATCGATTCGTTCGAGTTTTTTAGTTATTTGGAGAAAATTGATTTCAGGAGAGCGCGCAGAAGAAGACGATCACATGCCACACATGTGGCAGAGATTTCGGATCGAACAGCATTGCCATTCACAGACCGCAATGCTTGAAAAAATTGCACGTGGAGAACGAGAAACTTCCGCCAAGTCAAAGAAAAAAAGACTCGCAGGAGCCGGAAATTACGTTCACCCGTGAGTCTATTACTTCCGCATGCTTTTATACATACATTCATTCCTGTGAAACGGCGACACTTTTCTTCGATAATACTGGGTGCATAATTTCAATAGAATGGCTTACCTAATTGATTTCGCGAGTTGAACAACCTCGACGATCGATTTTCTCAAACATTTTTGTCCCGAGCGGAGTGCACGATTCTTATCGTTTACATAATCGTTATTATTAGTCTCGAGTAGTCTGTGAGATCATTGTGCGAGGAAGTTAAATATCGTTCGCGTGGCACCGCGTTCAACCAATGAACTTAAGGTCAGCGTGATTATATCGATCATAGCGAGTCGCACACGCTTACGAACCGGAAGTCGCAAAACCGAGCTTTATCAACCGTTACGAGTAATCCTTAGCACACTGGACAAGGTGAAGGCTTGAGATGCCGTTGATAATAATTATAAACTTACCTTTTCTTAAATACACACACGCGAGCCGTAAAAGTTCAATGACTCACTCAATAATGTTTTTTTAACACGAGGAATCTTCCTGTTTCTCTGATTAAGATTCCGAGTGTTTTATTACGATAATTTGTACACAGGTGACAAGGAAAGCGGGGATATGATAATGGATATTAATGCGATGGCCGAAGCCAGTTGGAAATGGCATTTGAATCAATTGGTACCGTGCAAACGCTGCGGGAGGACCTTTAATCCTGACCGCGTAAGCGTTCATGAACGGAGTTGCAAAGGGAGCCGTTGAATTCATGTAACAGAAAACAATTAGAAGATTTACAGTTAAGATAACATTGTGATGATGTTTGATTTTTCACAAGATAACAATAACAAGTGTATCCATGTTCTATTAAAGAACGATTGGAATATTTTATTAATGATAATGTTGTTTTACATAAGAAGTCTTCTAATTGTTTTCATCTGTATATACAATGTTTCCTATCGTTCGAAGATAACAATGATCTAGCACATCATGAAGAAAGTAATTAGATTGATAGGCTGTATTATGTATGAAGCTTCTTTTGTGGTGTGCACAAATTTTGTACTCAATAAAAATCACATAAAAATGAAGAGAATTAAAAATAATACTTACAGTTCTCTTTACCGTTTATAAAAGTGCGGATATAAATATATAATTTATACCAATGTGAGCGCTTCTAAGAGTAACTGTTTTGTAAGAAGATGCACATTCGTTTTACATATGTACACACGTAACTATTTTCATCCTTGTAATAATTACAAATTAAGATGCGACGGCGTATTATAATTTAATTAGTTGCCTTCAGTTCAATTATTTGTAAGGAAATAAATTTTTTGGAAATTTCGAATAGTGTAAAGCTTTCAATTTATTTAGAGATTGGACGATTCTCAAAAATTAAAAATCGTCGCGTGCCCGCGTCGCCGGCGCTGCACGCCTTGATTTTTCTACTTCCTACTATCATTTTATACCCGAATCTGAAGTATATTCCCATTTACCTCGTAGGAGTATAAATAACTATTATTTTCTCTGTTTGTTCAAAAAAATCCATAGATCATATATTCACTTCTAATTATTGGGATATTTTGTATGGACATTATAAATAAGAAATTTTCTTAATCGGAAATGCACTTACATTTAAACCATGACGTTCCTCTTACATCCAATGATTTATACTTACCGTGCCCTACTAGTTTTGTTCTTGCTCTTGGATCCACCTTATTAATTTGCATTCTTCTAGTTTTTTTATTATAAACACACTACTTTATTACTTAAAAATAACTCAAACTACTGAGGTGTCAGCACTAATCAGAATGATTTTGTAATATTCACTACTACAAACGTAATGGATCAGTTGAGAACTGCGTGCGCCGATTTAGCCACGCAGTAGGGATTACGAAGTTCCGATTGGTCTCGTCTACACCACGATATCCACGGGACAACGAGCGCCGTCTACCTACCGCATATGAAACGTTCGTTCCTTTCACAGAACTCCTGTTCTTTCCCAGGGAGTCCGCCATTGTTGCTGCACGTATATTACTGACCAGGCCAACGGAAATCAGACAACATCCAAAATGGTACGTATGAACTATCGTAAACTATCCCGAACGTAAAAATCTGTACGACGTGTGGAGTGCAGAGGTATGAATATTTTTGAAGACCGAGTGTCACCTGGCTTCGGGAAAATTGAAAACTGGCGGATTACTTGAGATTGCGCAACTCCCTTCAAAGAGAAATTTCGTGGCTCGCGATGGATATGCCAGGGCAAAAGATCTCCGAAGGCTCAGCAATAATACTGCCGAAGCATTCCCGAAAATTTTCTATCACGAAGGTTCAATGTTCGCCTTTGCACGAAGCTCGAGTATGTTCCACCTCTCGTCGGAGGGGCAACGTGTCATGCAGCTTCTTAAGAGCCCTCGATACGAATCAGCATGCTCTCAGAAGCATCGTGAATCTTCAAGAAATAATTTCGACGGTTTCTGGTGAATTGGATATAACGCGAAAACAAACCTCGGTCGAAAGATATGAGATAAAGAGAAAACGCATCGAACACTTCGCATGGTATATAGAGTATGAGGAGGTCGTGACACTCTAGGGTCATGAATTTCTCTGCCACGAATGTTGCGTGCGAGTAAAATTGACCATGCAGTGATATATCTTTTTTTCATAAATAATTATGTATAAATATTGATCATATTTTACAAGATTTGTGAAGCTTTAATTTCAATATGGTCAGTATAAAGTTCATTTTCTCTTTCTGTAAAATAAAATTGCTTTCTCAACTGAATTTTATTTAGTACTTTAACAATGCCAAATCATTAAAAAGCTTAGTGTTACAGTATTAAAAATTTTCCAAATGAAATATTGTTCAAACATTTTGATCAATGTTTTTTATATCAAGTGTTAACAATATTTTATTTGTTACAGGTGAACTTCACGGTGGACGAGATACGTGCCATGATGGACAAAAAGAAAAACATCAGAAATATGTCCGTCATCGCTCACGTCGATCATGGAAAGTCAACTCTGACTGACTCCCTTGTATCTAAGGCCGGTATTATTGCCGGTGCCAAAGCCGGTGAGACGAGATTTACTGATACCCGCAAAGATGAACAGGAACGTTGTATTACTATTAAATCTACGTAAGTTTAATTAATAATGCTCCTAATAATTGTTAATTTTCAAATCTCTCCTTACGAATAATGTACATTCTTCCTTACAGTGCTATTTCTATGTTCTTTGAACTTGAGGAAAAAGATTTAGTTTTTATTACGAATCCTGATCAGCGTGACAAGGACGAGAAGGGTTTCTTGATCAATCTTATTGACTCACCCGGCCACGTTGATTTCTCCAGTGAAGTAACTGCTGCCCTTCGTGTAACTGATGGAGCACTTGTTGTCGTTGATTGTGTCTCTGGTATGTATTTTAAGAGCGATATTTGAAATTATTTCAAATCCCTTCCAGCACAAAACGCGTTACTCTGTAGTGTATCATCTGGTTTAACTGGCTGATACACATGGACAGTGTTGACGGTGCACTAATGGAAGGAGATTAAAATTATGGCAACTGTGTTTAAACGCTGCTAGTGGACCTCTATCCTTATGTCCGTGACTAACACGCTACGGCACAGTTGCTACAATTTTATGACGTTTGTTCATACATTTTCTTTTTAATTTCCTGAAACTGTAATCTTTCTTAAATCTTTAAAGGTGTCTGTGTACAAACCGAAACTGTACTACGCCAAGCTATTGCTGAACGTATAAAGCCAGTACTATTCATGAACAAAATGGACAGAGCACTTTTGGAACTTCAACTTGATAGTGAAGATCTTTATCAAACTTTCCAACGTATCGTTGAGAACGTGAATGTTATCATTGCTACGTATTCGGACGACGATGGTCCTATGGGTGAAGTTAGAGTAAGTGTGTAATCTTTTATTCATCGATTTATATAGGAATTTCGATTTTGATATTAAATTTCATATTTATTACGAACAGGTAGACCCTAGCAAAGGATCCGTCGGCTTCGGCTCGGGCCTTCACGGTTGGGCATTTACCTTGAAACAATTCTCTGAAATGTATGCCGAGAGATTCAAAATCGATGTCGTAAAGCTAATGAACAGATTATGGGGAGAGTCATTCTTTAATCCCAAAACCAAGAAGTGGAGCAAACAAAAGGAAGTGGACAACAAGCGATCTTTCTGTATGTACGTCCTAGATCCAATTTATAAGGTACGTTTATAATCAATTACGTTTGTATTAATCAAATCTTTACCGACTTAAACTAATGTGAACGAAATTAACAGGTATTTGATAGCATCATGAATTATAAAAAAGATGAAGCAGACACACTGTTGCAAAAGTTAGGAATTGTTTTGAAACCCGAAGATAAAGATAAGGATGGCAAGGCTCTTCTGAAGGTAGATATCTTTTCTGTATCCGAATGCCATAATTTAAATTTAACGAATGCTTATGATGATTGTTGTTTTATCAATTTCTGACACCTCTTCTGAAATTCTTTGACTGACAGTATCAACTATATCTGATAATATACAAAATTTGAATATTTAATTATTTGCCAATTCATGGTGCTTTAGTAATACCTCCTTACACTTTAGGTTGTTATGAGAACATGGTTGCCAGCTGGAGAAGCTTTACTTCAGATGATTGCCATTCATTTACCGTCTCCCGTAACCGCTCAGAAATACCGTATGGAAATGTTGTACGAAGGGCCACTCGATGATGATGCTGCAGTTGGTATCAAGGTAAATATACATAAGTGTCCTATATGAAAGGAATGTTGCAATTCATCGCATATGACGAGTACAACACAGACCTGTACTGAAACATGTATGATAGATGTAATGTTAGCTGATCAGTCTATATTTGAATTTTTATACTATTAAGTTATTAAACATATTTTCAATTTGAAACTCTTTTCACAGAACTGTGATCCGAATGGACCTCTTATGATGTACGTTTCGAAAATGGTACCGACCTCTGACAAGGGTCGTTTCTATGCTTTCGGCCGAGTGTTCTCTGGTAAAGTGTGCACTGGAATGAAAGCACGTATTATGGGGCCTAACTTCCAACCAGGCAAAAAAGAAGATCTTTATGAAAAAGCTATTCAGCGTACAATTCTAATGATGGGTCGTTACGTTGAAGCGATTGAAGATGTGCCTTCTGGTTAGTAAAATATATTGTCATAATTGATCTGAATTTCGTTAAAGAACACAATGATGATTGTTCACACAGACCTGTTCTGACACTTCCTGAACGACAATAGAACGGCCAACTGACTATTTAAATTCAGTGATATTAAAAGATTGCATTGCATGTGCACACGTCTTAACAGATTATTTTCTTATTTAATAGGTAATATTTGTGGACTTGTTGGTGTTGATCAATTCTTAGTGAAAACTGGAACTATTACAACATATAAAGATGCACATAACATGAAAGTCATGAAGTTCTCAGTATCTCCTGTTGTACGTGTTGCCGTAGAACCTAAGAATCCAGCAGATTTGCCCAAGTTAGTCGAAGGTATGTTTGTTTACTACTAAGTTTTATAACTTATTGCAATTTACATTATTTTATAACTTATTGCATTACTTAATATGATGAAACATTACATTTAGAGCATTGGGTTATGATCAACCATGATTTTATTTAGAAGCTGACAATGATCATTATTTTAAAAATCTCTTGGTAGAATTGTTAACAATTTTGTACAAAATTATTTGTTTTTTGGTTCAGGTCTCAAACGTTTAGCAAAATCAGATCCTATGGTACAATGTATCATTGAGGAATCAGGAGAACATATTATTGCTGGTGCTGGAGAGCTTCACCTTGAAATTTGCTTGAAGGACTTGGAGGAGGATCATGCTTGCATACCCATTAAAAAATCGGACCCTGTTGTCTCTTACAGAGAAACTATTTCGGAACAATCGAATCAAATGTGTCTTTCGAAATCACCCAACAAGCATAATCGTTTGTTCATGATGGCGTGTCCCATGCCTGATGGTCTTGCTGAAGATATCGATAGCGTATGTCTCAATTACGTAAACTTTTGAATTTTATTTTCCTTTTCATGCGTTAACGTTTTCTACTGCTATTGTAGGGTGAAGTAAATCCAAGGGATGACTTCAAAGTACGTGCTCGTTATTTAAACGAGAAATACGATTACGATGTAACTGAAGCTAGAAAGATCTGGTGCTTTGGACCTGACGGAACTGGGCCCAACATTCTTGTCGATTGTACAAAGGGAGTACAATATCTTAATGAAATTAAAGATTCCGTTGTAGCTGGATTCCAATGGGCGACGAAAGAGGTACGATTTCTTTTTTCGAAGAAAAAGAGAAATTTCAAATTATAATCTTACAATGTTTTACTTTATAGGGTGTTCTATCTGAAGAGAATTTGAGAGGTGTCCGCTTCAACATTCATGATGTAACGTTACACGCTGACGCTATTCACAGAGGTGGTGGACAAATTATTCCTACCACTAGACGCTGCCTGTATGCTTGTCTCCTCACTGCCTCTCCCCGACTTATGGAACCAGTTTACTTGTGCGAAATTCAGGTAAATTCATTAGTCAAACGACTGTAAATAGTTTATTAGCGTTTGTTTAATAATAGAATGAAATCGTTTATTATAGTGCCCCGAAACAGCTGTCGGTGGTATTTATGGTGTGCTCAATCGAAGAAGAGGTCACGTATTTGAAGAACAGCAAATTGCCGGTACACCTATGTTCGTAGTTAAAGCATATCTTCCCGTAAACGAGTCCTTTGGCTTTACTGCCGATTTGCGTTCCAACACTGGTGGACAAGCTTTTCCACAGTGTGTATTCGACCATTGGCAGATCCTGCCTGGTGACCCAATGGAACCCAACACCAGACCTTACCAAGTCGTGCAGGTAATTAATTTTCTTCTGGGATTTGTACACTATCCACGATCATAACTGATGACAATGGATAAATATGAATACATTGTCATTTTTAATCTCGTGGAAAAGTAACTGTTTTTTGTTTTGGTATTCCGGTAACTTGTTCTGGTTTACCTGAATAGGGAAACATACATATCTAAATAAAATATGTATATTATTTAAGTGAATAATTGTAATTTTTATTTTCTTGCAGGATACGCGTAAGAGGAAGGGATTGAAAGAGGGTCTCCCAGATCTGAACGCATACCTTGACAAATTGTAACCTTAGATTCGCGCACCATATTTAAATATCTATTTAAATATTGTAATTCAATTAATATCGCTCGAACCGCATACATCTTACATCGGTTTATTATCAACTTTGTTTTTGCGCAAAGAATCGTAAAGAAAGAACATTATAAATATGAGGAAAAATGATAATAAAATGTGATTACAACGCAAAATACGAAATGTTAGCGCAAGTGGAAATATTTTATACATTTATTTAATCGGATGTGTCACGTTATCAAGATCCACTGGCTTTATGTTTTTACCGTATCAGCATCAGAGACAGACAGACTCTATTGTTAATTTTATTATGGTGATATCGTTGTTCAATTTCGTGAAGAACGAATGAAACTAAAACAACTTTTTTTACATTGCTTTTTTACAATTAGTCTGGTTACCTTTGTGTTGGTGTTCTGAGAGAATTGGACGAATTGCGACGTTACTAATAATGGAAAATCTACACAACAGCAATGTACTCATATTGAACGAATACATTAAGAAATTAAACAAAAAAATTGTGAAATGAAGTATCTTTTTATTACCTTCGTCGACAGCACTTGTGTCGAAATTTTATGAAACCAAGAATTTACGCGAAGTGCATGCTAATTACAATAACAAAATACTCTACTCGTTAATATTAATCATTGATATGTGAGCAAGTAATCACATTCAATGTGTATACCAAACCTATTTTTTTAAATATATTTTACCTTCATTCAATTGATTTTTTGTACATATTGCCACATACAATTAATATAAATTTCCTTAATTTATAAATACTAATTTAAGAATGTCACATTGATTGAAAATGAAGCGTTTTCAATTCAGTCATGTGATGCAGTAAGGAAGGGACATGTTAAGAATAAGAGCCTAAAAAATAAATCCTGATAATTGGTTTAAATATATCATAAATTAATATAGCCGTATTTACAAAAACGCATTTCATTAAAACTTTGTAAAATTTTAAAGGGGATTAATTGTATTCTTATAGATTCCTGCTAGCGATTGTACCGCTAGATATATGATGTCCCTTCTGGAAATCCCGGTAAGTGCGTAATGCCATTCGTTATGTGAAACCTTCGAAAGAAAATGTTTTTATATACTTTCAACTATAATAGCCTCATGGCTAATTCTTTCGAGACGGACCTGTAAACTGCTCGCCATTAGGCTACCGACAGTGACGGACAGTCCAGACCACTTGAGGGGATAATCTTCGGCTGTACCCTCTTGTGCCATCGCTACTATTTGACTCGGTACTGGAGTCATTTGCGTGAAACTTTGCAAATTCACGTTGCGTTTAGGATCGTTGAGGAGTATCACTCCCAAGTCATACCATTTGTCTTCGCCAACTTCTAGCAAAAAGTTTTCAACCGCAATTATCGGTATATCCCTTGGAACGGTCGACAGATTCCGTGCGGAATTAATCCTCTCCTCAGCTCCTTTTACACCAGCTGCAAAACCAACCGGCTGGGCAGCTACTGCTGAGCTGTCTACTGCCACGCCACTATACAGCAATCAATTATTTTAATGTAGATATTGTTAACGAGTGAGGAAGATATCCGACACTTTGGTACTCACGTTACTGTCGCTTTTCCAAAAACAGCTTGAAAAGCTTGACGCACAGGGCTTACTTTGCTATCTTTGTCTGATGCTACTATAATCTCCATATCACCACCAGAATCTGTAATGTACATTTTCCACAGAGCGTGCATATACTTCTGTACATTAACTAACATATTGCACAGTCACAGTGTTCCTATTACATCCATACACAAATAACATTGAGCTCATATATTGTTTCCACAAATTTTAATTTCCATAGCCAATACGTTTTGTTACAACACAATGAATTGAAATATATTATCTTTATATTATTAAAAACTGTTTTTGAAGACTGTCATTTTTTCCACAATGTTGTGTATTGGAAAAAGTCATTCATATCACAACCTTAAATTTACTGCTTGTATTTGCAATGCAAGTAGTGATACTAGCGTTTTATTAATAACTTATTGCACAATGCATGGTTCACATATGACTGATACAATTTAAACTGCTCAATGAGAAGGAAAAAGAACGAACAAAATTTGTGTGAATGACAGTTAGTACAGTGTACAGCAGAACTCATTGAGTTAAGTTTGGATTGCAGTTTGTCCAAAAATAACACACTACATATATCTGTTTCTTTCAGATATGATGCAATATACTTACAGCACACATGCACGATGACACACATTTAGACAGAAAATATACAGAGCAGAAAATAAAATTGATAAAACCATATTTACAGAGTAGGAGAGGATTAAATTGATCTTTTACTTGCAGGTCAGGATTAGCAGGTTCTTACTTACTAAGTAACTCACGCATCTGAGGATCTAATGTTGTGATCATAGTATTAACGCTGTTCTTCGCTTTCTCTGCAACTTTGCTCAAAACATTACTGTTTACTACCGTTTCTCTGACCCATGATAGTAGACCGCCTCCAACCATCCCTGATTCCTGGACTACATTTTCTGATTGCATTGCAATTTGTGTATTTTGACTGGTTGGAGTGGCATCGGTCGTAGTTGCAATTATCTGCTGTGTTTCTTGCTGCGGTAGTTTAGATTTAACGACAGTGTTTAACATCGATTTATTGGGTTCATGTTCAGGTGGTTTCTTTTGTATGGGCAGTTCCAAGTTATTAGGCCTTTCCGACAACAACGTCCCAGGATTGGAAATAAAGCTAGGCAATGCACTTGGTGGTGCTACATTTGATAATAAATTCCCTGTAGATGTTGATACCCCTAACGGCATTAATAAAGATGTAGATGAAGATAAACTGCTGAAAGAATCTGAAAATTATGTTGTCATTGTCATTTACTCAAACATAATGTTAACAAAGTAATACCTTAATTAAGTAGCTACTTCTCTATAGCTACGAAATTAAATTTATTAATTCTCTTTTAATGTACAGGTTATTGAATTTTTATTTCTTGCATATATATAATAAATTATCGTTCTGACACCTTTTTTTTAGATTATTTTGTGCTACGCGAGAAATTGCGATAAGCAGCTACAGTGAACGTAAACTTCGGATTTGTAGAGAGATTTGACAGCTACACAGGTGTTTATGTTTTGCTTTTAATTCTCACCTGTTTTTACGATTTCTCCGGACGTTGACGATTCGTCCGTCTTTCTTTCGATAAATTCGAATGTCGATTCTCCATTGGAATCATCGGTCATTGCTGATTACTTTTTCTAAATTTACACGTACAATGTCCAGAACAGAGAGAAAACCAGAGGAAATGAGAGTGCTCACGGTCGGGTTTTGCGTGTTCCCCATACTAGTGCTGCCCCCAGATTTTTCTTGCAGGGATCTGACACGTTCAGTTCCGTGCTTAGCGTTTACAAGAACCAATCGAACAGAGATGAGAGATCTGGTCTGTCCAGTTCAACATGTACTTACAAGAGAAGAAAAGTACTACTTCAACGCTAGCAAACACATAATGAAGACCAGCCAATGTTAATGACTTATTTATGAATAATTGAATTACTTATTTCATAACTTCATCATAAGCTTTTGCGTTATACTATGTGACAAGGAAAGCGAAGGAATCTAATCGGCGTCACTTCGACAGTTCGACAAGATGTTCATATTATAGAAATTTATTTTTATAAAACAAATATGTACAATAAATTGCACTTAATAATATATTTAACTCATCGTCAGAACTACTTCCTCACGAAGTATGCTACATAATTATCATCACCGAAGTAACAAAAGATTCTCATATATATAAAATAATATCTTTTTGTGTCCATAGTAGTTTAAGAAATTAATCATATGTAAGAGTTAAGAATGGTATACTTTAATAACATCCCCGCGTGTTATACGGTACAAAAGTTTCTGTATTATAAAAACTTTCCTCGAACTAAGGAATATATATCAAATATATGTTTTATATTAATAATAAGTTGTTTCATTGATGAGTAGCTAGAAAGCCTTTATAGATACATTACATACTTTGATACACTTATTTATAATATGTACATGTTACAGTAAGTGTACATTTTAAAAAGCATATTAATGTGTTGACTGGAGAGAAGTTCTGCAATCACTTTAGTAGATTAAACTCTATTCCGCCAATGTTTCATATCAAGTTCGTATTGTTGAATATGCACATTTACTGTAAACATTATACGATCATTGCCGTGTCATGTACACAGCTGGAAATATGTAATTAACACTACATAAAGCATATAAAATAGATCGAATCTTAGATCGTGCAATCTCGATGTTTTTACACCGTTATCAAAGTATTTCGGTCGAAATAAATGAATACAGAGAAAAATATACTGTTAGGACAATAAAGTATATTTTTAAAAATGCTTTTATGCGTATTTCCTTTTGAATAAATGAATACTAATTATAGCGATTAAGCATATGTGCTTCTCACTCTCTGTGTGTTTGTCTGTGCTCTGTAACTAGTCTTTAGAGGATGTTACTATTCACGAAGTTTTGCTAACCGCTGTGTGAGCTCGTCCTGTTCTTGACTGACTGTAGTAGTGCCTACGCTGCCTAATTGTCCAGATGGCAGTTCCATATTCAATTCCAGACTGTAGAGAAATATAAGCATCGAAATTATTCGTAGTAATCATCGAAATGAAGACAGAAGTCATTCATTTAGTAGTACAGATAGAACTTACCCAGCCTCGTCTGCAACTTGTTGCAGCAAGGAGTCGACATCATTTTGTGGTACATTGGTTGTAGTAGTCTGAGACATAGCATTTTCCATGTACGAACTCTGCACATCCAGATCTTCAAATTGACTCTCGAACTTGTCCATCAGGCCTGATATTCAAATTATAATCCATTAATTATATGATTTTTAACCATTGACTATTTCCAATGTAAAAATTCTTCGTTACCTGAAATTTTCTCTAAATTCATAGACTTCATTGCTGCATCCATGGCTCTGACAACACCAGCCATTGACTGTGTGACTTTACGTGTTGTCAGAGCAGTTTGTACTCTGCTGGCCACTGCATCCACCCTCGCGCTCATACGCAAATAATTGAGCGCTTGATTGCGTTGGCGAATTGCATTCTCTGCGTGAATACGCGCACCTTCCATGTTTCCTTTTTGAATGGCCTTCTTTATCTTGGCCTTCTCTACTTTCTCTTCCTTCTCGCATTTCTTCGAATTTCTTTCTAATTCCTTCACGGCGAACTTTAGGTTGAATAAATTTCCTTTATTTCGATTAAGGAAAACACTCCGTAACATTTTTAATGAAAATGATCGTAGATAATGTGTACACATTGGAATATAATAAATATAATTGAGATTTGAAGTGACTCAAGAAATCTCGACAAAACTGTGCAAATGACCTAGGTACGATTAATATATCAAACTACAGTTAAAATTCTGTGTTTGTTAATAAAATCTTTACAATGGGCGATATGCAATCGACTGATAAAGTCTGATTTAACCTATTCAAGAGTATAAATATTTAGAAAAGGATACTTTCCATCTGAGAGACGGACATGATTGATTGTTCAGCCCCCGTTGTGACTAAATTTAAATAATAAACGATTCACACGATAAAAATGAACTTGCTATCGATGGCAAATGTTTGGTAAGTGACAACTATAAACGTAAATTCCTGGAACTTGGATTGTCATTCAAGTTTCAATCTGCTGAACATGACAATCTTCGACTCGACTATACCCGAAGTATTAAAAATTCTTTAACTTCTTTTGCACTTTCAAGAAGTAATTAAACACCTGATTTTATTACTGATCTTTTGGTAGATGACTCAAGATGACATATAGCTTCGCTTCAGAGAGAGGAAAAATTTATTTCTCCTTGAAACACAAACTGCTGTATCGACTAAGACGTTGGTAAATGGCTATAA
Organism: Ceratina calcarata; assembly: GCF_001652005.2. NCBI lineage: Eukaryota > Metazoa > Arthropoda > Insecta > Hymenoptera > Apidae > Ceratina > Ceratina calcarata. The sequence continues at coordinate 102,521 of NW_017167384.1, read as the reverse complement.
CCACCGAAATTTGAAGGGAAAATATCTTCTTCAAAATTGCGGAAAATGCTTCAAATACAAGTTGTTTGTCTTCTAACTTCGATACTTAACGAGTTACATATGATTATTTGGCATTTTATTGATGTTGACGAAATCCGACCATCCCAGCGTCGAAATGGCGAACTTTTGAAAAAAAATTTCGTTTTTCCTTAATTACTCCCAAACCGTTGGACTTACGAGAAAATTGCATCAGACCTTTCTTGTAGAGGACGGCGAGATCTACAATTTCCATGTAAAAGTTTGTCGCTAGCATTAATATTTAACGAGTTATGGACGAAAAACGAAAAAACAGTTTTTTGCAAATTACTCGTTAACTATTGACGCTAGCGAAAAAATTTTACATGGAAATTGTAGATCTCGTCGTCCTCTACAAGAAAGGTCTAATGCAATTTTCCCGTAGATTCAACGGTTTGGGAGTTATTGGCCAAAAACGAAAATTTCGCGAAATCTGAAGGGGTACCCCTTGGAAAAATCTCGGAAAAATCGAAAATTTTTTTTGTTTTTTATTATTAGCAATATTCTTCCGACGTCTGATTTCTTTTTAAAAAATGCGTTTCTAAAGTGCATACACTTTTGGGATTGACTGTATAGCCAATACATCCTTAAAATTTGTCGATTTAGAACATCATTATCTTTGCCTCCTTTGAATAGAAAAGAGGCAAAAAGACGAACGATGGGGAACACAACCTAAACGAAAGTTTCTAAAAAAAATAATTTCGATCGTACGCGGGGCTTGTTTAAATTCCTCGTGAAACGACTGCGACTTTTACGTAGCACATAAAATTGACAAGTATGTTCGGTCGACGTATTTTCTTAGAGCCCGTGGATAATCATCACGACCAAAGAAGACGCAACGAATTTATTCGCCAATTATCCGCTAATCAAAGACACGGGATACCGTTCACTGAATTGACGAGTATACCTCTGCCCACGTCCTCGAGAAACGATGGATTGATGCTCGATTTAAATTTCATCCTTATGGATGACAGTGATCGCATCCGCTCTAATAATAATCTGTATCTTCAAACGTTAGTAGATCGAATCGATTAGCCTTTAGACGACCGGAAACTGAAATATCGGTTCAAAAATTGACGAGTACATGGCATATGTCCTTGATATATTTTCATTATATGCGACTTTTTAAAAACGTTTGGGTGTGAGTGGAGGGATGGTGTAATGCCGGCGGTCTAAAAGTTAAGCAACCTAAATTTATTGAATGTAATCAAATTATAATCGATATTATAGCAATTACGGGAATGCATCCAACCATCAATTGTTAGAGTACATAAGGCAGATGGAAGAGAGGTACATGGCTATGGAAAGGGAATTGGCAAGGACGAAGATGTTAATCCCAGCTTTGATGCGTGGCTTTAACGTTGTGCATCAATCGGTATTTTGCGCCTAACTGTACTACCGCGTTGTTTGTAGAATTATACCTAATTCAAAAATGAGTAAAATTTTGCCGTTACAAAGTCGCAAACAGACGTGAACTGGAAGGAATACTCTCTCGCGAAGTACGGAAACGTTTTTGGGTCGTGCTCCAGAAATCAGTACAAAAATAATCAAGAGCAGATTAATGCGTTGAGGAGGAAACACTATACATCGAGAAAAAATAAAGATTCGTTCGGCAAAACATTCGCTGACACGGACTGGATGAAATATAAGAATTCGTCCCAGGTATTTGCGTATTTATCGAGAAAATAACGAAAAAAATTGGAGACCATCGAAATTTTACAGAATTTCCAAAATGATGTTTATCCCATAAAGGAGCCTGATAATCTCTATCAGTCAAAGAACTTGAGCAGCAATTCCACAGCAGTATGTTCAATGCGCAACGTCGCTGTGATTCTCCCTAACGACTCGGCACAATTAAACGATTTCGCAAAAGACGATCCCAAAGTAATATAGAATAAAATCTGTAAAAACTCTGAGTTCAAAACCCGAAATCCGTTTATAGGTACAGAAAGATGAAACGATAAACGAATCTGCTAAAACCATTTTCGACAATCCAAAAAACTATTTCGGCTCCCTTGACGGTCAGAAGGTATTAAAATGAATTCTTTAGCGTTTCAATATTTGCAAACTTTTTACGCGATGTGAGGACGAATTAATTGAATTTATTATGAATTTGCTTTGTAAAACTGTCCATTCCGACCCTATCGACCATCAAAAGAATTCGATGGAAGCATGCCAAACGTTCGAGAAGAAACACGAACCGGAAACGTGTTACTACACTGACTACGACGTTAAACAGGAAGATCATAAGCAGAGCAAACCCGTAAACACGACAAAATTTCAGCCGATAATAGGACCGAAGTTGAACAACGACGTTTGCAAACTAGGGTCCGAGATCGAGCAATCAACGTCTCATCAACAGCCGAAAGTCGATGGAAAATGTAGAGACAAACGTATCTCTCAAAGAGCAAACATGATAATTGATCAAAGTTCATTTTAGAAAATTACTTTTCTTTAGTTGTATCCAAGAGGACGAAGTATTTCGAGAATACCGATGCACGTAGAAAGGATAATTCTCAAACGTCGCAGGCCAGTCACAATTACTGGAATCATTATGGGAAGAAGTTGTCACGTTGCTCGAACGATTCCTCGAGGCATTCCACGCGGATGCCCGAGAAACAGAGAAAAGAGGTGCACAAAAAAAATCCGACGCCGCGTAGCAACGTTCACACTGCCTACGCTCCCATGGTACAATCTCCTAATTGGAATCCACTGTTAGATCCGAATGGTTTTACCATTCAATTATTGAGGTACGAGACACGACCGATGAAATAACAGTTGTACAGTAATACGCTAGACGTGAGGTCACCGTCTGTCTTTTAATACAGTCTAATGAATTATTGGAACACTGATAATTAGATTATTTATTTAAGTATTGTGATGTGCGCTCAGCTTCTGATGCAACGTACGAAAATATTTTTTCTGTACGTACAATTTTCTGGTACCTTCCCAATTTTCTCCAAAGGCTCGCTGTACTGCTTTACGCGCCAGCGTTGATGCCGGCTCTGAATTCGTTGATCGCACGACAAAATGCTCAAACGCCTATCCCGATACCTTGTTCCGAAGGTTCGAACGACTTGTTAACGCAGGTGTTCACGATTTTAAGCAATCAACAATGCGTCCCCAATTTGTCGTACGCTTCCAACTCCCAAATAAACGAGAGTTCGCGATCGAACTCAGAACCGAACACGCAGAATCGCGATCCACCACAGTCCGAGGTACAGCCGTAGATTTTGCATATTTTACGTGATTATAAATTTGTCGCAACGTTTTCAGAATTTGTCTACGCAGCTCGAGAACGCAAATTGCAGTGCGAGAAGCCTTGCGAATCAGTGCGAGAAGAACACGATCGCTGTTAATACTTCTTTAGAAATATGCTGTTGTAATAATATGACACCGTCCCTTTCGCAATTAAGTAAAAACAGTTTGAACGATCAAGTGGAACAGGACGAGCAATTGTTGTACACGTGGACGAACGATAAAACAAAATCGTCGGAGACGATAATACTGGGGAAACCGTTGATACTCTGCGAAGATGAAGAAGAAAAATCGTCGGGGAATCAACAGGAGAATCCGGAATTTTCCGGAAGTTTATTCTTGCAAAATGATAATAACAGTTGGGAGAAAGGGTGGAACAAATTTTAACCGTTCGGACAAACTCTGCATGTCGTCCAAGCGGAGTCTAATAGATTTGCTAGTGAAAAATAATCTACACGGTACGTAGTAGCTTAAGAACGCTTGCGCGCCGTTCTAACACGTGGTGAAGGAACGAGCTTTTCTACAAACGTTTGAACAGAACTGCAGTCTTACGTGCTTTCGCTGTCGAAGCGCATCCCACGAAGTGCGTTCTCCCTTGGCATTAAATAAACCGTGACACGTTTACGATCGGTTGGATGCATTAATTTTCTAAAACAAATAAACAGTGGAAATGAAAACCTTTTCCAATGCGTTTTAATTCCACGGTGAAATCTTGCCTTCGAAACTAACGTGAAACGTGAATTCGTGTTTCTGTAAGATGACCACTACGCGAAAAAAGATGATGTTTAACAGAGATGGGAACAGGATCGAGGATTAAAAGTGATGGAGCAGCTTGGAAGTCAGAGTTTGATCAGCAATTGAATTTCGTACAGGTCGCGAATACGAGAAAAATTAAATAAGCATGTCGGGAAACGAGGAAACTCCTCAGGACGGAGGTGGCGATGCCGCGAAGAAGGATGACATATTTGAGAATCAAGGAACCAAGAAGTTAATACGTTTAGTCACTGTGATGGCTTACATGTTTTCCGTGAGTTTCGTAGCCATCGTCCTGAGCGCGTATTATATATTCCTTTGGGAACCGCCGAATCCGACGCTCCTACGAAGACCAGGACCATTATCCGACCCTGAACTGGATTTCTTAAGGAGCGATCCCATGGAAGAGAACGAACCGTTCTATCATCGTCATCATAAAAATCATACGAGTTTCCTCTCTGCTCGCGTTATCAAAGACAACTTCTATCCGCGTTTTGAATTTCCTGTTCCGATAATCACCGAGCCAGACAATCTCATCAAGGACCACGCAGAGGAACGTAAAGAATTAAACAAATCTCTGTCTTCATTGAGAAACTACTTGATCGAAGTTTTGCAGCATAAGGCGATCGAGTCTCTTAACCACACGGAGAAGGGAAATACAGGAGGAAAAGTTCGAAGACATTCCTCGATAATTATGAATCGTTTGCTGAATGACAATAGCTCATTTCAGACACTGGAATCTCCGACTATTTCTGGAGGCAAAGCAAATAATGACCGTTTGACGATCAGCAGACACGACTCTGTGTATGATTCGCCTCCAAATATTTTGAAGAAGACGGAAAGTGTCGATCGAGAAAAATTTGGAGAGAACCAAGTTGTATCGAGCTTCAAGACCGAATCGAAAACGCCTTGGTATTTGAACGTACCGGATGGAGAATTTATAAATATCGCTATGAGAAGTGATGAAGGAAATGTTGACACGAAAGGAAATAAAGATCGCACGAGTAACGTCGATAACATAAACAATCAACCGACTACAGATTCCACATACAAGATGAACTATGCAGATCGTCTGAAATATTCTAAGCAATTAAAAGAGTCACGTGCAAAGCTGAACGTTGCGCAAAATTCGAAAGGTAAATAAACGTTTTGCAAATCGTAATTCAGCTCTTCATACCATGCACCTTATAACCAGTCGGATTTTGATAAAAGGTAATAATAGAAACGTCTAATGAAAAGTCGTGATTAAAACCTTAGGAAAAAATACATAGAATGGATTGGCCTACGATGATTATCCGCGTAATAACCGAAACAGGGTCAGGTCAATCCATTACGGCTTCTTTTGCATCGTTACAAAGATTTTACGATTTTTCTGAAAGATCGTTTTTATCCGATTTAGGCAATCGTTCGTTACCTTCACTTGAAGATCTATCCTTCGTCGAAATTAATGAAACGACCCCTTCGGGGAAGGAAATGCATTTTTCCCTTTGTATTAGATATCGAAGTCACCATCGAACAGTGACTTACGGGTCGTAATACCATGTTTGTCTCCAAAGTGATCGAAGAACGACATCTTAAATGCTATTAAAATAAAGGCGCGCCTCTTTTGTAAAACGAGATTATCGTTAAAGTCACGTTGTTCTCGAAACGGAAACCTATAGCGTTTGACTGTATTTTATGACCTTTTATAACTTCCTAATTTCCATTAATTGGAACGGGAGCGCTTTTATATAAATGGTATTTGTTACGAGACCGGGGAGTGTATCCCGTTTAGGAGGAACGTGACAAGTATTAACTTCGAAGAACGACACGAACTTACGTAAAATACTTGCGCAAGCATTTAATTCGTCACTTCGTCCACGGAAGCACTTCAGTTCATGATTTTTATCCATTTTATATCATTCATTTCATTATAAATTTTATTAACCCATCGTGACCTTTGACCGTAACTCGTTTACAAAATATAAAATTAAGACAAATTATTATCAGTTATAGAGATTGATACATATCGCCTATTAAGATTGTTCTGGCTATACAGTCTCTGCAAAAGTATGGTCTACTCTCTAATTCTGTTGTACAGCTACTGGCGTTAAAAGTTTTATTTTAATTGGAATACAACAAAATAATTATTGAAGTCGTTCAACTAGTATTCTCCCTCCGTGTGTCATTCGACTTGTAGCCAGAACAGCTTCGAATGCGTAGAGCAGTCGGAATGCATAAAGATCTCGAAGCGTCCTAAGCTTTTTACATAAAATAAGGCTAGTTGGTATATCAGTTTAAGGGTATTTGCCACGATGAAACCCGTAAAGTTGAGCAGCCCTTGAAGCTTGCGAAACGAAGTAGGATGAGTCAAGGTTCCGAGACTTGCGCAGTGAAAGCTCTTCGGTATCGCTAGGCGGGTGTGTTTTTTAACAGCTGCATTGGTACGAAACGTCGATTCCCCTCAGTCAAGGGACAGAAATAGTTATAATAGTGGGAACGTTGGCACCGAGTATTCTCTCGCGTATGCACCAAGAGTTTACATTCTTTCTCGCTAAAAGTTACCACATCCCTTATCGTTGCTTCCGGTACCTACAGTGTTTGCTTGGAAACGCCCAGCTAGTATAAACTAGCAGCTCGTTTTTCCAAACCCGACAACCGGCATAAGTGAACGTTGGATCGCGCAAGATCATCAAACATTTCTATCAGAAATCAGTAGCAATCTGTCTTGAGTGTAAACACATGCCGTGCAGGGGTAGCAGTTGACGCGAGATGCGCTCGAGTTGCGAAGCCTTTAAAGCTCGTAATAAACCTATAAAGTTTACCGAGTGTTCATAAATGCAAACAATCGAGAAAATTATATATAGAAGAAACGGGGCAATGTTTCCATGAACGCTTTCCTCGAAAGGTAACGTGTGGCTGGTAGCTTCGCACGTTCGACAAAAATTCAAGTACTATGAAACGTTGTTGCGATACGAATTCTGTTCGAGCTTGACGTTCTGTGCGTTGAAACCTGAACCGAGGATGAAGTTGCCGCGGAAAATGAGCGCTCAAAATGTGATGGCAAGCATTAGTCGTACATTCGCGAGTGAAGAGAGAAAGGATAACGAGATCCGATTCGCGTGCGATGAAAGGAAAGACAATGAAATTCGATTCGCAGGCGAGGAGAGGAGGGACAAGCTATACGAGCCTAAGCACAAACAAATATTAGTAGTACGGGTATTGACAGTGGTGGCCTATGTTATATTTGTTAGCATGACGGCTATTCTACTGTCTTTATATTATACTTTTCTCTGGGACCCGAAAGATGTAGCCATCAGGATGAGAATGAAGCCGGAATGCGTTAATATTAAATTACCGAGTGCTCTTACCACTCCCATTATGAATGGTAAAAGCAGAATTTCAATCGTCTCAATTTGTCAAAATATTGTTCTTTTTATTCTAATTTGTCGTCTGGGATGTCGCCTGATTCACGGATCTGAAATATACAAAGTAATAATTTTCTTTTTCAGAAACGCAAATAGAGGAAATGACGACGAAATTAAGTCTGACGAATGAGCATAGTCCTTTACCAGAGAATACAACCTCCACTTACCGCCCCAAGGATTTGTTAACTATTCTAGTACAGAGTGTTAACGCGAATTCGAGTACTTTACCCATAACGACGTTCGAAGATTTACAAACTGATTCCAGTACAGAGGAAACGTCTACCAAGATTCTAACTTCCGATATTAATTAATTTTGCTAATGTAATGAAAATATTTAAAAGAGGATCGACATCAGACGCTTAGATTTGTTATAGCTTCAATATACCATCCTAGTTGATTTTGAAGACCAAATAATTATTACGAGACCTAAGCGTTCGTTTTAATTTGTTTCTGTTAATTTTTTAAATGTATACTATTAATAAAGAAAACAAGGGAAAAAGTAAAAAGTGGAAATGTTATTATTAAAAATGTAGATTGTGAATTGTACCTTTTATATACATCTGATAATTTACAATTGTCTAAAACATAATGCTGTCCATTTCTCATTCACCAGTCATAAGCATATGTACAGTCTTTTCCGATCCAATCATTTTGCTCGCTCTTTCAGTACCGACAATCGCGGAAAGCTGCATGACGTCGTATTTACAATATAAAACGGTGACTGTCATGTTGCTTTCAGAGCCGGCGCGTGGATTCTGATTAGCTTCTCGCATCAAGTTGCACATTTCTGTGTAAAAATGAGGGAACGTCGGTGGCGCAAAAAATATAATGTGTCTTATACCTTTCACCCTCACCCTTCGGAAAAAATGAAATCGTTCCGAGTACAAAAGAAAATGAGCATCACTGTGAAAGAACATGTCTCTCGCTCTCGCTACCTTTGCGTCTTTGGAATATTCGCAAATCTGTACAAAACTGTATTCTTCTTTCTTTAAATAATTTCGCAGTTTAACAAAATCGAAATAAGACGGCACGAAGATCAACGTGTGGTTCATAATCACGTCCTTATATTGAGGAAGTATTTTCGTTATAAAGAATTCTATTCTATGATCCAAAGCTTGAGAATGGCTGGACGTTTGAAATCTATGAAATACTTGCGGAACTTGAACTACTACTTGACAAATGGACCCGGAAGAGATAGGATTTATTACTTTCACTTTCCCTGCGTAATTGTAAGATTTCTTATTAAATATTCCATAAATTTCAGGCACGTGAACGCTTGAAAATATCAATGTTTGTCTATAGTATTTCGTCCAACCATTCACAGACCAACTTCTCACTCGAGAAAAATCTGTCCCGTGAGAATCTTTCGGTTGCAGGTGCATATGATTTAGCACGTGTATCATGTGGTCCCAATTTTGCATTAGAAACAATTCTGATTGATCGAGAATCATCAATTCTACGGATGCCAAAAAATCAAAGTCTCTTTCTGCTTCACCTTCCGCACCTATTAATATTCTCAAACCCAGAAGGGACGAGATTATTATATCAGAGGAATAAAACTCTGAATATAATTTTAAAGTTTTTTTCGTAACAGCAATTCCTATTTTAAAGGTATCGTCCGTGTTGCCTTGGAAGGTCAACTCATAATCTTCTGGTTTCGGGTTTAATTTTGGCAACACTAATTCGTTTCCACTAAAATCTTCCATGAATCTGTTTTTATTGATCACAGATTCACCCTTGTCTTCTCCAATTAAAATTGATATTAATAATTCTACTATTTTCAAACACGAATGTCTAAAAGGAACGATTATCAAGATTTTTGGTCTCACCAGACCTTGATCTCGATATTCGTCAGGAATTTCTGCCATGTTTGTACATTTTGATTTTGTTATTTTCGCATTATGATGCAACACTTTCGTTCTCGTCTTCAACAAATGATTAATCGCGTGTAAACAGTATACAAATCTTATCTGATCTGCATTGGAATACGTTCTTTCGGGATAATACAGATCTTGATAGTTATTTATTATAGAAAATAATTCCTTCTGCAAGGGAGTCATGGGAGACGGATTCTTAGTCACATCGTCCTTTACATTGGAATAATTTGCTTTTGAAATATTGTCGTGGATTTGAGATTTTACATACAATTTATTCCAATTGACACTGTTGATCAACTGAGGGATGGTGCCGCACTTGGCAAACTGTTTGTTTTCTAAAATAAAACTATCGATTTTCTTTATTGTATCTTCTGTATTCCTTGGTTTTGGGATCTGACATATAAGATTGCCTAAAGTAGGCCATGTTATCTTCTGAGTTTGTACAATTTGTGGGACGTTAGAGACTGCCTCGTAAAGTTCATCGCTTAAATCATCGTGAAGATGAATCGAAAATGGATCCCTTAGGTTGCCAACATCCTCTTGAGCTGTTTCAGGATCTTCTTCATCATCTTCTTTCATTTCTATCTCTTCATCGTCGGTTACTGGCTCTCCTTCTTCGCCTGAATTGTCGGACTGAACTGCTGGATTCTCGTCGACTTCATTAATTTCCTCAATCTCATCTTTGTCACTATCACCTTCTGATTCTGTTTCAGATTCGATAGCAGTCACTTTCTGATCATTAGTCTTTGAAAATGTAGCTAATAAATTTTGCAGCGGATTTTCTTGCGCATCATCAGAACTATCAGTATCCACGCGTTGTCGTCGCTTTGATTTTTCTTCCTCCAACATTTTCCTTCGTCTTTCGATCTCATTGTTCCTAATAATTCGTTCTTTCACGTACGACGATTCCTTTAGGTTAAATTTACCTTTCTTTGGTTTCGGATGATTATTTCGCTGGTCGAATTTTCTTTTCCCACCACGAACTGGTCTTCTACGACGTACCATTATTACCAGAAGCTCCGAAAATCAATTAATAAATGTACATTTATTCAAATTACGAGGAACGAAATGAGAGCTCAACCACGTGCTTTTGTCGATGTTTCCTACAGTTCACAGTTTGTCATGCGTCAAGAATTAATAGCAGAAGTAGACACTTCATGATCAGACTTACTATTCATGATCAGAATAATTGTATTACTGCTTATAATAAAACGACGCGTATATTAAGAAAACGAACATGCAACTCGAATTTTCAACCAACTGTATATACATGGATAACTTTCACACTAACACCAACTAACTAACTTGCACAAACACACACAAGCTCAAGATACATATGTACAGTACAAAATGAAAACACATTTTCAGCAGATAAAGATAACAACGACTGAACTCAACTATGATTAAATTAATGTATCTTATTTATTCAGTTTTGCAAGAGCATACTTTGAAATAACAATTGAAATAAACATACCTTGGGATACATCAAACATAATTTCTTCGCCATCCCAATCCTTGAATTGAATATCTTTGCTGCATAGTACACAGTAGTCACACAAACTGTAAAACTAGAATGATCTATTTTCTATTAAAGCAACTAATAAATAATTAAACAAACAATTTATAACTCACGGTCGCGTATACGAGCGTGATTTAAACTGACATGGAACCGTTACGAGGGTGAGAATAATTTTCTACATTTTGTGACAACCAATAAAATATCAACTATCCCTACTTTCTTCCGAACGTCCGATTCACACCTTCACATCACTCATATACACGTTGAAGATTGTGAACCTGTTTGAATCATTATTTTCTTTTCTACGAAAATAATATTTCGTTGAACGAAATGTTGCACGAAGTATTATTATCCCTGTGGGGATGTTCGACGAATGCCTTGCAAATATTGGAATCAGACGTAATTAAAAGATGGTTCTATCAACATGATTTGCAACAGACTATTATAATTGTTTGTTGATTTCAGACTGTAGATATCGAAAAATATTTACATCCCGGAGAACGTGTCTTGCTCAAAAAGATATTAGATATAGTGGAAGAATGTAATATTATTAGAAAATTTATTAAGGATTATAGTACGTCAACTGGTTCAAAACATACTGAAGGTATTTAAATTTTATTATTAACATTAGTTACTCTTCTGTATAGAGTCTTACACATATTCCAGATTCAGAGAACGTACATCAGGGTTTATATTTACAAGCCCTTTGCGAAGGGATGGATCAAGCATTAGAACCATTTCGCCAAGAGATCGTTGATTTAGAAGGTGTAGTTCTCAGTGACAGTTATACTCCATTGTCATTAATACTCTGCCACATTCAAAAATATGTCTGCTTGTTTTCTGTCTTAAATTCTATAATAAGAGAGGTAGGCAACGATTACTGACGAGATGTAATAGGAAATCTTATACACAGTCTATACTTAGAAAGTACTATGTTCTTTAATTCAGATTCACACACAAAAAGTTCATGGTTGTAAATTACTTCAATGCCTGCATCAAAATATGCATATTGGTATTTCTGATGTAAAAACTGCTATAGAAAAGTAAGTATTACACTCTTTTATTATTTTTTATCTCCTCTTTTTCAAACAATTCTTATTTATACAGGGTATCTCATTGTGTACACATAGTTTTTTACAAACACTTGACTAGCTGGCTTTTGTATGGTCATTTGGATGATGTGTACAATGAGTTTTTCATCCAAAAAATAACTGATGAACAAAACACTCTGATGTTAATAGACAATAAAGATGGAAATAAAGCAAAAGTCAATGCAGACATGTGGAATTATAATATTAAAATAGATATGCTTCCCTCCTACATAAGACCGTCTTTAGCAGCTAAAATTTTGACTATTGGGCAAACTGTTATAATGTTCGGGAATGACCCGAGACAGAAGAAAGGTAATTCATATATGAAACGCATCAGACTAAAACATGTACGAAGATTATTACAAGTCTCTGGGTTTCCTTATAGATTTTGCTATATCAGATCATATCGAAACTTCGATATGGGGTGAAAAGGAGTACGAGTATTTTCGTAAATTGCAGAGCCTCCAAAAGAGATCTATCTTTAATATCGTGGAATTCGAACGTACGATCGATGAGTTAAAGCAATGTATAACAGAACTTTTATGGCGAGTCGCCGTAGAAGAAGCACAACTTGTTCATCAACTTAGATTAGTTAAAGATTTTTTCCTCATGGGACGTGGCGATTTGTTTCTTGAATTTATCCGACTCACTGCTCATATATTGAATAAACCCCCGACGCATCATTCGTCGCGAGACGTTAATCTAGCTTTCCAAATGGCGTTGAGGAAGATGCATTTGAATGACGAGAACGCCATGGACAGTTTCAATTTTATAGTACCTATCCCAGTAGAAGAAACTGAAGATATCGAGGTAGAAGGTACAGAGTTTACTGAGAAAGAACGTGAAGATCCTATTGGTAAAACATTATTACTTGTACAACATCCTACTTTGAACGAATAGAAAAATTTCAGTTTCGCTAATTGCTACAGAAAGACGTGGATGGGGTATGGTTATTTTGAAATATAAAGTCATATGGCCATTACATTTGTTGTTCAGTCCATCTGCTCTGAACGACTACAATACACTATTCAAATTTTTGCTCCGAGTTAAGAAGACGCAAATTGATTTATGGAATCTGTGGAGCGAGCACATGTATTACAAAAATATGTAAGCCGTGATTCCAATACTTTGCAGATAAATAGTCGGACATTATTGATGAATTATTAAAATTTTTCAGCGATATGGGGGTAATTCAACTGAGGAACAATCTAATTTTTATTATCGATAATTTACAATACTACTTACAAGTAGACGTAATAGAAAGTCAGTACACAATCATGGAAGCAAATATGAAGAATACAAGGAATTTTGAAGATGTGCAAAAGGCGCATTCCATCTTTTTGGCTAACGTTATGTCACAAACATTTTTATTAGGAAATTCGACCGAGAGGACGAACGCTGTATGTTTACTTTAATTTAAATCGGTTTCACAATTACGTCTGCCTGTTCATTCAAGATATATTTTTCACAGGTAAATAAATTAATAAAACTGTTATTACGACTGTGCGACGATTTCATCTTACAAGCATCAATGTGGGAAGTAGGTAATTTACTTTTAACAGAAAAGGAAGAATTGAAAACTCTGTCTGAGACACTTGAGAGTGTAATGGGCTGGTTAACAAAGACACTGAACAGGGTACGCGCACAACCGAGTGGAGAACATTTAGCTCAATTATTATTGAGACTAGATTTCAATAGGTGGTTCAGTAAAAAAACCCAAACAAGGCACGAATTATCCCAGTACTAGTTCTAAGTAAATCAGCACTAATTTTGTAAAAAGGAAATGTAATAAAATGGAATACAAGTCTCTTCAATTTTTTATAATATTGCAAAATTATTAATACATATCCTATATATTTAGTAATAATACCTTCTTAAATACTCATTCAAATGAAATTATATAAATAGTAACTTTGTTTTACAATCATATACTCAAAGAAAAGAACGTACATACATCATTTTAATCACTGTCATCATTGTAATCATCATCCGTATATCCACATACTCTTCTACTATCACGTTGATTTAATTGTATCGCATTTTTAATCGAAAGGTCAGCAGATAACTGTTCCGCCGTTAAACTATCGTTATTCCTTATTGTTGGATTTGCATTGTAATGTAACAGTAGATTTACTATTTCTATATGCCCACGACTTGCTGCCACATGTAATGCTGTTTCTCCCATTTTATTCTGTCACAAAAGTAGGTACACAGTGATGGAAGAAACGAAAGAAATACTAAGCATACTTTACTCACTTGTACATTGATTGCAGAGTTTGGTAAATTCAGAAGTTCATTTACACAGTCCAAGTGGCCAGCGCATGCAGCCCAATACAAAGGAGTGTTACCCATTGCATCTAAGCCGGTACCAGAAACTCCCTGCTTTATGTATTCCTTCAACATCGAAACATTTCCACGTCTCGCAGCATCGTGCAATGGTAGCACAATTTCTTGAGTTTGTTCTTCAACTAAACACAAACAATTTGATGTACTGAACGATAACTTTTAATGAAATTAACTAATGCGTTTAGACTAACCATAATTAGCAGGTACAAGACCTTCTCGGTCTCCACATTTTCCTTTCCACCAATTTGAGTCTGTATAATTGTCGTGAACATAAAGAATATCACCTTCTTGGAAAGACAGTTCATCTGGCTACAGAATATAACTTTTTAATATGATTTGATAGTACCATTTCACAAATTATCTATTAATAAGAATCCTTACATGTTGCGCTGTGTAATTATATAGCGCCTTAACAACTTTGACTTTACCTTAAAAAATAACAAATCATATACATGAAGGTTTGTCGAACAGTTACGTGTTAAAAACAGAAAAGGAGAGACTAAGGATTTTGTAGACATTACAGTAACATGTGTTCTCAATAGTACATTAATAAATATTTATTTCATTAGGTGTAAATTATTATTATTACAGCGTTAATATGTACAAATTTTATAATAATACAAATAATATGGAATGCACAAAGTTAATTCAAATATAATTCCTGGTATCGTTCCAAGTAACTATAACGATAATAAAGTACGTTCTTAATTTTCTTATTGTTATTTACCGGGTTTCCGAATAGGTTTAGGTGGTATGGGTGTTGCCACAGATGCACTCATCATGGTAGTCATACTTACAATAATAACAGCAATGTTTCCATGTGAATCGTAAGAGTTGTTCACATTTATGCACAGTCTGAAGCTGACGCGCTCATTCTCACAGGAAGCAATTACAGAAAACCGGTGCATATTAAACTTTCTTTCTTGCAACTTTCATAAATAATACCATATCTACAAATTAGAGAAATGTGGTTTACGGCATCAAATTTTTTAAATATTTTACGATCACGATTAAACATTTGGAATAAAATATTAAGAATGGATGTCATGTACTTTATAGCAGTACTATTACTTACTAAAAAATACAACTAAAACAAACACAATCATCACCCACATCCAACACCTCCAATATGATTGTGTATGTTCTTGCAGTTTCAGTGATTCTGTCTTCAGTTTATCAGCATTGGTATCTGTTAACTTATCACACCTTTCGAGCAAACCAATGTCCTTCCTTATGATAGCATTTGCTGCCAAAGCATGTTCCTTCATGCTACTAGTCATTGAAAGCATGTTCTCAGCAATCTTCTCTTGAATGTTTCTGTTGTATTTCAAAAGTGCATCCAAATCCTCATCCTGCATAGTAGTTGAAGACAGTCTTTGCCTTATGCCATCCTCTAACACTCCTAGAGATTGATGAATATATTGGTAAAAAGGAACCATTCAATTTACAATCATTTCTTTTGAGTAAAACGATATTGCACCTTTATCATTGTGAAATAGTTCAGTACGTAATTCTTTATTGTATTTTGCTGCAGTTTTCTGATGTATTTGGGTCGCTATGTTCGGCCCTATAGATTCATTAAATGTTGTGGAACTTTTTGGCAACATCTGGACAGCCACGACTCTGTCAACTGGGTTTAAAAGTTTTGTCGTATTTATCAGTCCTTTTAAGAATTCTATTCTTTTGGTGTATCTCATCATGGTATCTTTAGGTGGTTTACTGGAACAATCATTTCTTTCAGATCTAAAGCACATGTGCTATTATAATTTTAATTAATCTTTTACAGAATGAAGCTGTACCTTGGCAATGCTTGTAATTGTTTTATCATATCATCCAATGCAAGGATATACTGAAATTTATTTTGAACAAATTACAACAGTTGACAAACAAATAATTTTCAGTAGATATGATCTTGTTTGAACCTTCTCAAGTTTCCAATCCTTTTGCGAATCATCTTTAGCCATCAGTTCACATCTTGTTAAAAGTCTTCTGATGTTAATCTCTTCTCTGGACATTGGATTCATCTTTGAAGACTGATGATGAATGCTTATCAAAAATCTTGCACTGCTTGCCAGAGAAAATAGGAAATGTTCTAAACCGCCTCCTTTGTTGAAAACCGAGAAATATTCATTATACAAACATCGGTGCAGAAAACGGTAATTAATTTTTCATGATAACAATGCAATATATGTGACGTGGAACGTTCTTGTGTAAGCGTTTTATGCAGGTAGATATATGTTATTCTTGTAAAAACATGTTATTGTTGAAATTCTCGGGAACATTACGACCTAACCGAGACTGGATACAAATAATCGAGAACGATAACATATTTTTGAATACGGAATTACAAGTTTATCATTAAATGATAACACTTTTGTGGTAGTTTGATGCGAGTACTTGTAACAGTGCGTCTTTTTTGTTCAATCGCAAATAACTGACTCCATCAGTATAAAGATGTCTTTATAATGACATACAACATGCGCAATTGTATGTAAGAGCAATTTGATGTATGCGTATTTCGTGTGGCATGGATGCGGCAATTCTATACTTTATACCCGGAACGTGTAGAAGCGGCGAGTTAGAAAGTTATTCGTAACGTTCGAGCCTAGGCAGATACCGTGAGAAATACGATAGCCATAGATAGAGAAATTGACGTTGGCATTACATACATACATCATTCGGGGGGCCGATCCCAGTGTTTCTCGGTAGATTGACAGTATCGCTAAGATGGCTGATATTAAAGAAACTCCGCCGCTATTTGACACAAACGAGACAAAAGTAGACGATTTGGACGACGACGATGAAGATATTTTCAGATCAGCGGTCCAGGTACTTTTTTTATCATTATCGAACATGTGCGCGAATATTTTACAACCTATATGCCACCGCTTCCGAACTCTATTTGTTACTGTAAATTAAACAGAACGCTTACACCTATTATCAAGATACAATGACCGTTCTGCATTTGTTCAAAGTCTACTATTTAAACAAGCACTAATAATATTTGAACACAGGATCAAAGTCAACTGAGTCAAGATTCGTCTCCCTATAATGGAGTGTCAACTATCCAAGCAGAACTACCAAAGCTGACTTTACGAGATGTGCCGGAGGAGAATTCGTTTTCGTCCGTATCGAGTCCTGCACCAGGACCTTTAAGTTCACCGTTGGGACCAATGAGTAGTGATATAGGTGATCTCCACGATGTGCCCATAAATGATAACGCGGATGTGCTCTCAACGAATGTTATACAGGCTCAGTCGACTGATACGGTAAATTTCACGAAACATCTATTATCGGTATTATGAATAGATAAAATAATAGAAAATTAAGATGTACATTTAATGATTTTACAGGTATCGGCAGATTCTTCTGATGTATTTTTAAAGATCACAGTAACTTCGCCACAGAAGATTGGAGATGGGATGGGTGCTTATGTTGCATACAAGGTTGAAACAAAAACAAATATGCCAATATTTAGAAAAAGAAATTTCAGTGTGATCAGACGTTTCAGCGACTTTCTTGGTCTCCATGACAAATTAACGGATAAATATCTTAGAAGTGGCAGAATAATTCCTCCAGCTCCAGAGAAGAATGTCATTGGTAACAATATATATACATATATGACTTTGAATTAAAGTTCTTCAATCATAATTATTAAATGAGATAATTACGCAGGAACAACAAAAATTAAAATGTCCGGGGACAAAAATCAGGAACAAAACTCCAGTTCCACGGAGTTTCTCGAGAAACGTAGAGCAGCACTTGAAAGATTTTTAAATAGAACTGCAGCTCATCCGGTGCTCAGCGTCGATCCCGATTTTAGAGAATTTTTGGAAGCTGGTAAATGATAGTGTAAACTGAAACTTTTATGTGAACAATCGTTAATTAACTTTACGTGTATATTTTACAAACAGATATGGAATTGCCTAAAGCTACTAATACATCTGCACTCAGTGGGAAAGGAGTGATGAGGCTCTTTAACAAAGTTGGAGAAACAGTTAACAAGATAACATACAAAATGGATGAAACTGATAAAGTAAAACGACATCATTAATCTAATTGTAAAAAGATTTGTCAAAGTATTTGGATAGCCACAGTTTCGTGTTTGTTCGATTTTCAGTGGTTTGAAGAAAAAACGTCGCAGATTGATTCCCTAGACGTTCAGTTACGCGCGCTGCATTCTGCAGTCGATACTTTGACTAACCAGAGAAGGGAGTTGGCAAACTGCACTGGCGCAACAGCAAGATCTATCGCGGTGCTCGGGCATGGCGAACCAGGGGCGTCTCTTGGAAGGGCATTGGCTCAATTAGCTGAGACTTTGGAGAAGGTAGAAGTAATCAGAAGAGCACAAAGCAATTGCGATCTTTATCAGTTTGGAGAAATGTTACGAGAGTACGTTTCGCTAATCGGAGCGATAAAGGTTGGTGTAATCGATCGGCTCTTATCGAAAAGGATTTGAAACAAGTCAATTTAAGATATTGTTCGTTTCAGGAAGTATTTCACGAACGTGTAAAAGTCTTTCAAAATTGGCAACACGCTCAAATGATGTTGAACAAGAAACGAGAACAGAAAGCGAGATTGGAACAATCAGGGAGAACTGACAAAACGAGTCAAGCTGCTAGCGATGTAATAGACTGGGAAGCAAAAGTCGACAGAGGCCAAGAGGAGTTTGACAATATCTCGAAAATGATTAAGAAAGAAGTCGAACGATTCGAATTAGTGAGAGTGGAAGATTTTAAGAAACAATTAACGGAATACTTGGAGTCCATGTTACAATACCAGAATCAACTGATCAAGTATTGGGAGAGCTTTTTGCCCGAAGCACGAGCAGTCGCATGAACATTCCCGAAAGAGCGTGTGAAATTCTTTTTGTTATGAGGCAAAGGAAATCTTTAAAATAAGCAGAAAACTTTTGTGCAATTTCTTTTCAGTTTAACTTCTGGCAAGCGATGAATCGCGTTCTAAAATAGACGTGCCATTTATCAGTTTGCTATGCAGTATCAATATTCGTATGATGCAATTTATGTCAATAATCGGAAGATTCGTATACAATAATTTTGAAATACTGCCAATGCTTTTATAAATGCGAGAGCATAAGAAATGTGGCATATTTCATTTAAACTTTTAGATATTCATTTTATGTCGATTATACCCAAGTGTATCATGCGTTTACAGTCTTCTCACTATTCAATTTATGTTAGAAGTATATAACGC